>NC_089746.1:14642194-14649694 GCF_040412425.1 Macrobrachium rosenbergii
ATTATTAGAAGTCTTCAAGTGTAGACTTTGTGGTTCGAGATTTGTCGATTAAGACTGAACATTGCTGTTTGGAGGTAGGAACTACATTCAATTTCCAAGAGGTTGAAGATGTAATCACTGGGAATGTACTGGACTTTGACTTATTTTGACCTATTGCAAGTTACAGTGTAAGACTATAATATGATTGATCTTTTGGGAACTTTAATATTCCATTTTATTTCATTTCTTATTTCTTGCAATCTAGTTATGTTAGATTTTGTCAAATAAATTATTTTGGGTAAAGCTTGTTACGCTGTAGACCTGAGAGAGAGAGAGAGAGCGAAAGCAGAGTGGGTGAGTACTGAGATGCGCTATCAGCAGCCTTTTGATGCGGCCACTACCAATGCTACCAATAGATGGACGTCTCGACTTTGTAGCAACAGGTAAACAACGAAATTACCTCTCAACTGGACTACATATATATATATATATATATATATATATATATATATATATATATATATATATATATATATATATATATATATATATATATATATATATATATATATATAAATATATACATACATATATGCATATCCATGGAGAAAAGTTTAAGATTTAACTGCATGGGCCTGACAAAGAATATCCGACTCCTGCGACAACGGCAACCAACAAAAGCTAACTAAAGGATAAGAATAATAACAAAGAATGTAAGCTTTCCATGCGAAAGAACAACCATTATCCAAGACATTCGGAACTAAAAGAAAATTCAGAACTCGAATATCGAATGATTACTGCTTTCTAAAAAGAAAGTTTCATGTATCCGGAACGCCTGCGTTGGAGAAAGTCAAATGTATAGATCGGATTACCAATTACTTTCTATTTGAGAAGACGGAATAGGCAAGGAAGGAGAATGGTAAGGGAAAGGAGAGAGAAAGGAGATAGTTATTAGGAATGAATGAGAGACGAGGTAGGATCAGGTGAAAATTGATAACTGTGGAATAAAGAGATCGGGGTTACCGAAAGAGAAGGGATAATAGGAATAAGGAAGGTTGGAAATAAAGGAGAGAGAGAGAGAGAGAGAGAGAGAGAGAGAGAGAGAGAGAGATGAAGAATAAAATAAATGAGTCTGAAATGAAAAAGAATGGATGAAGAAGAATTGGCGTTACTGAAATATGTAACTTTTTGATAGTATATTTATACAGCACCTTGCAGTTAAGTATGTATATACAGTATACACACACACACACACACACACACACACATATATATATATATATATATATATATATATATATATATATATATATATATATATATATATATATGTATCAATGAAAAATTTTTATCACACCGTGATTTATATACAATCATGAAGCTACAAATGTCGCTCAATATCTAATTCACGCTACCTCGGGAATATCCCCGATGGGGAATTATCGTGATAGGAATTCATTTCTCGCTATAATGTGGTTCGGATTCCACAATAAGTTGTAGGTCCCGTTGCTAGGTAATTGGTTCTTAGCAACGTAAAATAAGTCTAATCCTTCGGACCAGCCCTAGGAGAGCTGTTAATCAGCTCAGTGGTCTGGTAAAACTAAGGAATACTTAACTTGGGGAATTATCACCGAAGGGGAATTTATAAGTGGTAAATGGATTGGTACTGGCGGGTCTCGATTCCCTGGCAGTACCAATCCATTTATCACTTATAAATTCCCCTTCGATGATAATTCCCCATCGGGGATATTCCAGAGGTAGCGTGAATTTGATATTAAGCGACATTTGTAGCTTCATGATTATATATATATATATATATATATATATATATATATATATATATATATATATATATATATATATATATATATATATATAGAGAGAGAGAGAGAGAGAGAGAGAGAGAGAGAGAGAGAGAGAGAGAGAGAGAGAGAGAACTGTCCTCCAAACGAGAAGCATAGTTAAGGCATACCATCTATAGGGCGACATATAACTGGGTTAAAACGAAAGAAATAATTATTATTATCCCTTATAAAAATCAGCTTTCTAAAATCCAAAACGTATGTACAAACGATCGAAATAAAAATGACTGAAGGCATCTTGAGAAAGTAATTCCCTTTCAAAACTGCGTATCAGGAGCAGTCTAATATTTCTGTCTGTCTGCCTGACTGTCTATATGTCTATCTGCCTGTCTGTCTTTCTGTCTGTCTGTCTGTCTGTCATCTGTATGTCTATCTTGCTGTCATTCTGTCTGTCTGCCTGCCTGTCTCTGTCTGTCTTTCTGTCTGTCTTCCTGTCCACTGCTTGTCTGTCTATCGGTCATATATCTGTCATTCTGTCTATCTACTATTTGTCTGTTTGTCTACCTGTCTGTCCGTCTATCGGTTTTCCTGTCTGTCCGTGAGTCCCCCCCCACCCCACCCCCCCGTGTGGTTTTCTGTCTCTGTCTCGCTGGACAGAAAGGAAGACAGATATCCACGGCGATAAAGGGAGAGAATTCTTAGTATTGTGGGGTCCTCCATGCTCGGATGAATTCCGAGTCCCGTGGTCAAAGGGAAATATTCTTATCTTTCAGCAGAGAGAGAGAGAGAGAGAGAGAGGAGAGAGAGAGAGAGAGAGAGAGAGACATTCAGGAATAAGCTGAAGTAAATTAGAGCATATATACTCATACACACACATAAACATATATATATATATATATATATATATATATATATATATATATATATATATATATATATACATATATATATATATGTATATATATATATATTATTTATAGAGAGAGAGAGAAGGCTGGAGGAAGATAAATGAAGGAAAATATTAGAGAGAAATGTGACAAACATCAAAGAGAGAGAGAGAGAGAGAGAGAGAGAGAGAGAAGCTTCAAGAATAAGCTGAGAAGTAAATTAGACTATATATACTCATACACATAAATATATTATATATATATATATATATATATATATATATATATATATATATATATATATATATATATATATATATATATATATATATATATATATGTATATATATATATTTATATATACAGATATATATATATATAGATATATATATTATAAATGAAGGAAAATATTAGAGAGAAATGTGACAAACATCAAAGGGAGAGAGAGAGAGAGAGAGAGAGAGAGAGAGAGAGAGAGAGAGAGAGAGAGAGAAGGCTGGAGGAAGATAAATGAAGGAAAATATTAGAGAGAAATGTGACAAACATCAAAGAAATGTGACAAACATCAAAGGGAGAGAGAGAGAGAGAGAGAGAGAGAGAGAGAGAGAGAAGGCTGGAGGAAGATAAATGAAGGAAAATATTAGAGAGAAATGTGACAAACATCAAAGAGAGAGAGAGAGAGAGAGAGAGAGAGAGAGAGAGAGAGCATTCGAAACTAAATGAGGAAACAACCTCACAGGACAATCACTCAACAAAATGCAAAAATAACCAAAACATTTCCTTATTTTTTGTCTTAAAACACCAAAGTGTTTATGGAGTCCTTATTCTGAGACCTCATTACCAGCACGCGATTTCCGAAGCAGTGAGATTCTCTCTCTTTCTCTCTCTCTCTGGTACTTCATCAGTGTTAAACGAGGTCATTTGCTAATTGTCTTCGCTGGCAAATGTTCACTTGGGGTCAGCATCATTTGCAGTAGAAGGTCATTACGATTGTTGTTGTGGCTCTCGTTAAAGGAAGGAGAAGGGGGCGTTTATTGCAGTCGAATCTGCAGTTTAGCTTTGTAGAAATGCGCTTAGTAGCAATGGGTTTAGTCGTAGTGATGTTTCTCTTGTATAGCTAGTTAGCTGACCTTCGTCGATCGAAGTGGCTGGTAGGCTGATAGAAGGATTATTAGGATCTGTATGCATATATATATATATATATATATATATATATATATATATATATATATATATATATATATATAATGGATGTATGTATGTGTGTGTGTGTACGTTCAGCATAACTCTGAAATGCATTGAGCAATTTCAACCAAACTTGGTATAAATATGATTTACTATCTGGGAAAGAATACTGTGGGGGTAGGACATCACTGGCACCAAAGGGGGCTGGGGTGGGAAGGGGGTGACATGTAAAAATAACCAAAAAATGACAGATATTAGTATCTAATCCATAGTTTTCGAGGTCGCTGAGGTGAACAGTGACACTGCCGATGTCCTCTAAGTCCGAATTCAGCCCCGATAGGAAGGGGGATGAGAAGAGATGGGAAGGGGGTGACATGTGAAAATAACCAAAAACGACAGATATTAGTGTTTAATCCATAGTTTTTTGAGGTCGCTGAGATGAATAGTGACACTCCCCATGCCCTCTAAGTCCAAGTTCAGCCCCGATAGGAATGGGAGGTGAGAAGGGGTGAAATACAGAATGCCAAAAATGCTGGGCAATGTAACTGAAGCAACTATATTAACAGGAGAGAGAGAGAGAGAGAGAGAGAGAGAGAGAGAGAGAGAGAGAGAGAGTTTATCGGTTATCATGCAGAGTTTACCTGGGCAGTGCCAGGCTGGTCAGCTAGTATCTGGATAAAAGGGACAGTCACCACAGTAATACCCGTCAGTTCATTCACGGCTGTTCGAAAGGTGAACGTTAGCATGGAAAAAGTAGAACTGTCAGTGGGACCCTCAACACATACCCTTCCACTTCTCCCTTCTCATTCTCATCCCCCTTCACCTTCCCCCTTCCCTTTTCCCTTTTACACACACACACACACACACACACACACACACACACACACACACATATATATATATATATATATATATATATATATATATATATATATATATATATATATATATATACGTGAATGATTTTATCACATCACCGTGATTCATATACAAGCATTATGATACAAACGTCCTTTAATATTTCACTCGCTCTACTCGCACTTATTATTAACTAAACAATTCCCCTTCGGGTAACATATATGAAAATATATCATTTCGAGGTATAGAGAATTAGATATTAAAGGACATTTGTAGCAATGCTTGTATATATATATATATATATATATATATATATATATATATATATATATATATATATATATACATACAGTATATATATATATATATATATATATATATATATATATATATATATATATATTATATTAAGTATATATATAGTATATATATTATATATATATATATATATATATATATATATATATATATATATATATATATATATATATATATATATATATATATATATATATATATATATATAGAGAGAGAGAGAGAGAGTTTTAGAAAGATTCCTTCGTAATATTTTATTGTTTCTTTTTAAACTGATTCAAATAATGATGGAGATTTCATGCACAAATGTCTGAGAGAGAAAAGAAAACGTTGTCAAAGTCAACATTAGATAATTAGGGCGTGCTTTCCCTTTATTAAGCATAAGGCATTACTTTTTAACATATATATTTTTCTCTGGCCTGTTCTAGAAAATTACTTACTATATGCGTTACCAGGTTCGTACAGGAATGGAATTCAATACAGAATTCAGGCCAAAGGCCAAGAGCTGGGACCTATGAGGTCATTCAGCGTTGCAACGGAAATTAGGAGCACAAAGGTTTGAGAGGTGTAACAGGAGGCTTTGGTGTAACAGGAGGAAAGCCTCGCAGTCGCACCAAGAAACAAATGTTAAGAGAGGTTGGATAGCAAGATGGAAGGAAGAGAATGTTAATGGAGGTATAGTAAAAGGAATGAAAGGGGTTGCAGCTAGGGACCGAAGGAACGCTGCAACGATCCTTAAATAATGCCTACAGGGCACCGCGTGAGGTGCACTGACGGCCCTATCACCCTACGGGGACTAGGTTCGTACATGTTATGCAGAAGAAATCTCGTCCTAGAGGGTAATATAATTAGCTTAACTTTATAAAACCTAAACTCTTTTGAAAAGGATAAGTATACAATCCTAGGAGAAGACGAATGAATAAGTCTTATCCTAGGGTTATATACTTATTCTTATCAAAATAATTCAAACTTTAGGGGGCTAGTTGTTTTATTCTGCCATATCATATATACGAACTGAATCATGCATATTACAAGTAATACACATTAATAAAAGTACAGAACATTTACCTGATTTAGCTGCCATTGAGCATTATCCGGAATAGGCTGGAGAGAGAGAGAGAGAGAGAGAGAGAGAGAGAGAGAGAGAGAGAGAAGAGAGAGAGAGAAGAGAGATACAAATTTATGTATATATATATACATATATATATATATATATATATATATATATATATATATATATATATATATATATATATATATATATATATATACACACACAAACTGATAGCTGTAGACGATATCTGGGAAGACTTAGTGGACAATAATACAGAAATAAAAATCAGTAATTTGTATTGATCATAAAAGAATCCAAGAAAATTTCACAAGGCAGTTACACGACAAAATTTCGTAGTCACTGAAGAAATACTGTAGTTAAAAGCCAGGAAAATTTAGAGCACTGAGAACCTAAGCAGAGAGTTAATGAAAATCTTATAATGACTCTAAGTTAAAGTTAAGTGTACCTTAGTTTTACCAGACCACTGAGCTGATTAACAGCTCTCCTAGGGCTGGCCCGAAGGATTAGACTTATTTTACGTGGCTAAGAACCAACTGGTTACTTAGCAACGGGACCTACAGCTTATTGTGGAATCCAAACCACATTATAGCGAGAAATGAATTTCTATCACCAGAAATAAATTCCTCTAACTCTTCATCAGCCGGCCGGGGACTCGAACTTGGGCCTAGCAAGTGCCAGTCCATAGCTCTACCGACCCGCCCAACGAAGAGCTGTAATGACTCTAAAATGAGGCCTTTTTATAATATTACAGGCCTTAGCAGACAGATATACCAGTGTATCCTAAAGATTGGCCCTCTGGTGGATAAATAAAGAAAGACAGTACCGACTTATAAAATGTTGATAAAAGACCACAACAATGGAGGGAGATTTGAGAAGAAGGTAAATGGATGTTGAATTATCTATATCCAATCAATACAGAAGAAGAAGAAGAAGAAAAGGAAGTCGAGGAAGGAGAGAGAGAGAGAGAGAGAGAGAGAGAGAGAGAGAGAGAGAGAGATATCTCCGAGTGGCAATCGAAAGTCATAAAATGCCCTCTTCCTCCCTGGTGATTAGGCTTCTCAAGTATAAATGAAAGCTATAAAGCGAATTCTTCTCCTCTCCCCTCCGTTGCTCGTTCCCCTTCCACCTCTCTCTCTCTCTCTCTACTTCTTTTTTTATCATTTTTATTTTTTCTTCTATTTCTTATTCCTCTCTATCTCTCTTCTCCCTTTTCTTCCTCTTATTCTTCTTCTTCTCTTCTCTCTCCCTTCTTCTCCTCTCTATTTCACGTACTTCATATCCCTCTCTCTCTCTCTCTCTCTCTCTCTCTCTCTCTCTCTCTCTACTTAGCTCATTTTCTTCTTCCTCTTCATTTTGTTCCATTTTTAACCTTTATTTAATGCAAGACTATGGAGAGAGT
>NC_089746.1:14654694-14659694 GCF_040412425.1 Macrobrachium rosenbergii
CACTTTTCTTAGACCACCTTTGCAGACCACTTTCTTAGACCACTTTTCTCAGACCATTTTCTTAGATTACTTTTCTTAGACCACTTTCTCAGGCCACTTATCTTAGACCCATTTCTCAGACCACTTTTCTTAGACCACTTTCTCAGACCACTTTTCTTAGACCGCTTTCTTAGATCACTCTCTCAGACTACTTTTTTAGGTAATTTCCTCAGACCACTTTCTCAGACCACTTTTTTTTAGACAACTTTCTCAGCCATTTTCTTAGACCACTTTCCTCAGACCACCACTTTCCTAAGAGCACTTGCACAGGCTACTTTCTCAGACCACTTATAATTTACTTTCTCCTCCTCTGGATACTGACCATTCCCCAAACATCATATCCTTTAATTTATCCTATTTTTTTAATGGAACAAATAAAGACAGGTCAATCATCATTATTCCCAAACCAGGTAACGACCAGGTTTCACAGGGTTGTAACCTGGTCATCCTGTCTGTAACAGGTCACAATCATGTCTCGAAAGGTCATAACCTGGTCGTCCTGCCCGTAAAAGGTTACAGCCAGGTCTCGCAAGGTCGTAACCTGGTCATCCTGCCCGTAACAGGTAACAACCAGGTCTCTCAAGGTCGTAACCTGGTCGTCCTGTCCATAACAGGTCACAACCAGGTCTCTCAAGGTCGTAACCTGGTCGTCCTATCCGTAACACGTCACAAAACAAGTCTTGCAAGGTCGTAACCTGGTCGTCCTGTCGTAACAGGTCACAACCAGGTCTCTCAAGGTCGTAACCTGGTCGTCCTGCCCGTAACAAGGCACCAAACAAGTCTTGCAAGGTCGTAACCTGGTCGTCCTGTCCGTAACAGGTCACAAAACGTCTCGCAAGGTTGTAACCTGTTCGTCCTCCCCGTAACAGGTCACAACCAGGTCTTGCAAGGTCGTAACCTGTTCGTCCTGTCCGTAAAAGGTCACAAAACAGGTCTCGCAAGGTCGTAAACTGGTCGTCCTGCCCGTAACAGGTATGGTCGTCCTGCCCGTAACAGGTAACAACCAGGTCTCACAAGGTTGTAACCTGGTAGTCTGTCCATAATAGGTCACAAAACAAGTCTTGCAATGTCGTAACCTGTTCGTCCTGTCCGTAACAGGTCACAACCAGGTCTCGCAAGGTCGTAACCTGGTCGTCCTGTCCGTAACAGATTACAAAACAGGTCTTGCAAGGTCGTAAACTGGTTGTCCTGCCTGTAACAGGTCACAACCAGGTCTCACAAGGTTGTAGCCTGGTCATCTGTCTGTATCAGGTCACAAAACAGGTCACAAAACAAGTCTCGCAAGGTCGTAACCTGGTCGTCCTGTCCGTAACAGGTCACAACCAAGTCTCTCAAGGTCGTAACCTGGTAATCCTGTCCGTAACAGGTCACAAAACAAGTCTCGCAAGGTCGTAACCTGTTCATCCTGACTGTAACAGGTCACAACCAGGTCTTGCAAGGTCGTCCTCTCCGTAACAGGTCACAAAACAGGTCTTGCAAGGTCGTCCTCTCCGTAACAGGTCACAAAACAGGTCTCGCAAGGTCGTAAACTGATCGTCCTGCTCGTAACAAGTAACAACTAGGTCTCACAAGGTCGTAACCTAACCTGGTCGTCTGTCCGTAACAGGTCACAAAACAAGTCTTGCAAGGTCGTAACCTGGTCGTCCTGCCCGTAACAGGTCACAAAACAAGTCTTGCAAGGTCGTAACCTGGTCGTCCTGCCCTTAACAGGTCACAAAAGGAGTCTTGCAAGGTCATAACCTGGTTGTTCTGCCTGTAACAGGTCACAACCATGTCTCGCAAGGTCGTAACCTGGTCTTTCTGTCCGTAACAGGTCACAAAACTGGTCACAAAACGTGCCTCGCAATGTTGCAACCTGTTCGTCCTGCCCGTAACAGGTCACAACCATGTCTACGCAAGGTCGTAACCTGGTCTTTCTGTCCGTAACAGGTCACAAAAGGTCACAAAACGGTCTGCCCTGTAATATTGTAACCTGTTCGTCCCTGCCCGTAAAGGTCACAACCATAAATCGAAGGTCGTAACCTGGTCTTTCTGTCCGTAACAGGTCACAAACTGGTCACAAAACGTGCTCGCAATGTTGTAACCTGTTCGTCCTGCCCGTAACAGGTCACAACCATGGGTCGTAACCTGGTCTTTCTGTCCGTAACAGGTCACAAAACACAAAACGTGCCTCGTAACCTGTTAGTCCTGCCTGCAAAAGGTCACAACCATGTCTGCAAAGGTCGTCCTGGTCTTTCTGTCCGTAACAGGTCACAAAACTGGTCACAAAACGTGCAATGTTGTAACCTGTTCGTCCTGCCCGTAACAGGTCACAACCATGTCTAAACCTGGTCTTTCTGTCCGTAACAGGTCACAAAACCGGTCACAAAACGTGCCTCGCAATATTGTAACCTGTTCGTCCTGCCCGTAAAAGGTCACAACCATGTCTCGCAAGGTCGTAACCTGGTCTTTCTGTCCGTAACAGGTCACAAAACTGGTCACAAAACGTGCCTCGCAATGTTGTAACCTGTTCGTCCTGCCCGTAACAGGTCACAACCATGTCTCGCAAGGTCGTAACCTGGTCTTTCTGTCCGTAACAGGTCACAAAACCGGTCACAAAACGCAGCCTCGCAATGTTGTAACCTGTTCGTCCTGCCCGTAAAAAGTCACAACCATGTCTCTCGTAACCTAACCGCTCTGTCCGTAACAGGTCACAAAACTGGTCACAAAAACGTGCCTCGCAATGTTGTAACCTGGTTCGTCCTGCCCGTAACAGGTCACAACCATGGCAAGGTCGTAACCTGGTCTTTCTGTCCGTAACAGGTCACAAAACCGGTCACAAAACGTGCCTCGCAAAACCTGTTCGTCCTGCCCGTAAAGGTCACAACCATGTCTCTTAGGGTCGTAACCTGGTCTTTCTGTCCGTAACAGGTCACAAAACTGGTCACAAAACGTGCCTCGCAATGTTGTAACCTGTTCGTCCTGCCCGTAACAGGTCACAACCATGTCTCGCAAGGTCGTAACCTGGTCTTTCTGTCCGTAACAGGTCACAAAACCGGTCACAAAACGTGCCTCGCAATATTGTAACCTGTTCGTCCTGCCCGTAAAAGGTCACAACCATGTCTCGCAAGGTCGTAACCTGGTCATCCTGTCCGTAATAGGTCACGTCCAGGCCTCACAAGATTGTAACCTGTTCGTTATGTCTGTGGCAGCAGGTCAAAATGGATCCCAAGTCCTCCAGTTGTATCTCTTACACAGGGCCAAACTTCGGATGAGTTGATGCTCTAAAGTTCTTGTTAATGCCTTGTTGTTCACAATAGGGGAGAGACACCTACCTCCGCCTCTCTTCCCTTTAACCCCCCTGCTGTCCGGTTTTCGGGACGGGGGGGGAGATGGGTGGGTAGGGATGGGAACCGGGGAGGGGTGGGATAGAAATGTGGAAAGGTGTGGGCGCTTTTGGGATGAGTGGAGGGATTTGTTCAGTTTTACATTTTTTAGGAACAATTTTTTTTTACGACAAACTTTGATGACTTAAGTAGAAGTTTGTAAAATGTCTATGGTACGTTTATTGAGCATGTATAGAAACAGAGCTTATTATGAAATATATATATATAAAAATCCAGGAATTACAATAATATCGAGTACTCTAGAAATGCAAATTTTTTGTATATGCAACATAGTGTACCATTTTATTGACACTCATAGAAATACTGATTGATTTACTTCGTGTTATCTAGCATCGCAAGAGATAAGGCATGAATTAGACGCTTTAAAGTAAAAGAGAAAAAACGGTAGCAGGAAATATTATTTCTATAAAAACTGCAAAAAAAAAAAAAAAATATATAATATATATATATATATATATATATATATATATATATATATTATTGTTCGAAGTTTAGTAAAATTAATTCTTAAAAAGCATCATTCTAATTCCTACTCGATTCTTCTGGTAACTGACGTCACACAACGAAAGAAATATAAAAAAAACAAGAAAATACTAAACAAAGTTGTTGAACGGAATGTTTCCCGAGTTTCAACTTTAGCATAATTACGCTGAATGTCATGTGCTATGTGAGATGGTGCTGTGGAATCGCAGAGAGCCCGAGGGGTGTGAAATTAAAAGCTAAGTTTCATTATAACAAAAATCCCGATGAGGATATACAAAGGTCAAAGAGACACATGAAATGCTTGACTGAGGGGAGAAGAAGATTGAGAGAGAGAGAGAGAGAGAGAGAGAGAGAGAGAGAGAGAGGAGAGAGAGAGAGAGAGGATGGGTAGATGGTACAGACGGAACACAAGATAAAAATAATGAAAGAAGAAGAAGAAGAAGAAGAAGAAGAAGAAGAAGAGAGAGAGAGAGAGAGAGAGAGAGAGAGAGAGAGAGAGAGAGAGAGAGAGAGAGAGAGAGAGAGAGAGAGAGGTGGGTAGATGGTACAGACGGAACACAAGATAAAAAATACGAGACGATAGAAAAGAAGAAGAAGAAGATGAAGAGAGAGAGAGAGAGAGAGAGAGAGAGAGAGAGAGAGCATGAGTAGATGGTGTACAGTAGTTAGATCATA
This sequence comes from Macrobrachium rosenbergii, assembly GCF_040412425.1. Lineage (NCBI taxonomy): Eukaryota > Metazoa > Arthropoda > Malacostraca > Decapoda > Palaemonidae > Macrobrachium > Macrobrachium rosenbergii. Next base: position 14,659,278 of record NC_089746.1, read on the forward strand.
CGATAAAAAAATACGAGATAACAAAAGAGGATGAAGAGAGGAGAGAGAGAGAGAGAGAGAGAGAGAGAGAGAGAGAGAGAGAGAGAGAGGATGGGTAGATGGCACAGACGGAACACAAGTTAAAAAATACGAGACGATAGAGGAGAAGAAGAAGAAGAAGAAGAAGAAGAAGAAGAAGAAGAAGAAGAAGAAGAAGAAGAGAGAGAGAGAGAGAGAGAGAGAGAGAGAGAGAGAGAGAGAGAGAGACCTTACTGTACCTTACCTTACAGTTCGTTCAGGTTGCCCCAGGTCCCTCAGTGTGAGGCACCTCTGATGTCTACCAGAGAATTGCTAATGATCTTCCAGTATATTTTGCATCTTCCAATCTTGGATGGTCTGGGATGCATCTTAGATATTTGTCGAGCTTATTCTTAAACA
>NC_089746.1:14664694-14672194 GCF_040412425.1 Macrobrachium rosenbergii
ACACATATATATATATATATATATGTATTTATATATACATATATATACATAATTACGATTAATTTTGGAAAAGGAAATCGTATTAATCTAAGACATTTTGTCACGGAAATTTTAGTCCAACTTGATTTTAGTTATGAAATCCCTCTTAAGTACTAGATATAGGGATAAAATTACAATATAAAAATACAATAAAATTACAGGCGAAAAAGCGAAGGTATGGAAATAGTACGTATGAACAATGGAATAATGTATAGCATCCATTATTTAAAAGATCGGTACTCTGTAAGGCTTGTTCAATACCTGGAATAAAATATTCCGAATTCTTACTCAAACAAGCAGCGACGAATTCAATGAATACAGATTTATATCCTATTATAGTCTACTACTCTCGGTACTGTCGTATCTGCATCTGGAATTCTGTATTTTACAGCACTTCCCTGTATTTCTATCGAATTTTATCGTCCCCGGGGGAACACGGGGGTTCATTACAGAGTCCTTGTAATCCGGCAGGCCGAGAAAATTACAGGGTCCCTGTACACCGACGAAAAAGGAGGAATTCAAAATTCCGCAGTGAGGAATTTTGATTTCAAATGAATATCGTATTGCGCGCGTCAGTTTCCTCATTTGTAGGGGTGGGGGTGGGCGGGGGCGGGGGAAGGAGATTATTCAAAATCAGTCTTATATAGGTTCGAATCTGGTCAACCCGGTTTTACGAGGACCAATCAAAAGGGATTTTCGCAAAGAGAGAGAGAGAGAGAGAGAGAGAGAGAGAGAGAGAGAGAGAGAGAGAGAGAGAGAGAGATTTGCAATTCAGTGTTTGTAATCTTGCTCTGTTGCATGGTCTGGTGCCTTTGGCCTGAAGCACATTATTATTATTATTATTATTATTATTATTATTATTATTATTATTATTATTATTATTATTATTATTCCAAGGAAAAAATTACGAATAATCTCACAGATAATTATTATTATTAATATTTTTTTTTTTTTTGTCTACCACAGTAGACTGGGTGGTTTTTATAATGTCGGGTTCCGGGTTGCATCTTGCCTCCTTAAGAGTCCATCACTTTTCTCACTATGTGCGCTGTTTCTAGTAGCACACTCTTCTGCATGAGTCCTGGAGCTACTTCGGCATCTAGTTTTCCCAGATTCCTTTTCAGGGATCTTGGGACCGTGCCTAGTGTTCCTCTGATTATGGGTACAATTTCCACTGGCATATTCCATATCCTTCTTATTCCGATTTTCTGGTCTTGATGCTTATCAATTTTCTTCTATTTCTTTCTCATCTATTCTGGTGTCACATGGTGTTATTATTATTATTATTATTCTGAAGACAAACCCTATTCACATGGGACAAACTCACAGGGTCCGTTGACTTGAAATTCAAGCTTCCAAAGAATCTCGTGTACATTTGGGAGGAGTAACAGAAGGTAACGGGAAATACAGAAAAAAAGAGATCAGTGATTAGAAAAGAAAAAATAAATTAACAAATTAATAAATAAATAGATAAAAATGTAAGTAAATGATTAAAATACAAGGAGAATTGTTCTAGGCTAGTCATACATTGCAACTTCGCTTGAACTTTCGAGGTTCCAATTGCACGACATCCTCAGGGAGGAGGCTGTTCCACAGTCCAACGGTGTGAGGAATAAAGGACCTCTGGAACTGAGAAGTGACTGTTTTTTCCGTTATGTTTTTGAGTTTTTATTTATTTATTTTTTTTTATATTCCTGGAAGGGTGCTGAGATAGTGAACTGGAACCTTATTTCAAGATATATAAGCTTTCTGTAATAAACCTACGTGTTAGTATCAGGTTTAACATTATTTTTTAAAGTATGTTTTTAATGATGTGTCTTTTTAGAATTAATAAACAATCATTAGTCATTAAGGTGGTTGTGTGGAAGTAGATGATATTGTGGGAAGGAAATGAGTGATATAGTTGTACGGAGCTGGGTGAAATAGTTGTATGGAAATAGGTGATACTGTATAGCTGTAAGGAAAAAGGTGATAAAGTAATATGGAAACAGGTGATGATAAATACTAACATAAATATTGTAATGGGGAGAATCACACTACAACTTACCTTACCTACAGAAGCCCATTTACAAAATTTGACTGGTCATTAGCTTTATATAATATATAACATTTTTATAAGTATATAAATGTATATTAGTAAGAGAGAAATATAATTTTATATGTTAATATTTATAATGCATATATATACTGTGTATATACAGTATTTATATATTTATAATATATATATATATATATATATATATATATATATATATATATATATATATATATATATATATATATATATATATGATTATTATCACTTTTGTACGTGATTCATTTATCACACATTACCACAGGTGAAAAATAAGAAACGGGGTGTAGGTCCTGACCGGTTTCGACTTTATTTCCAAGCCATTGACGAAGGACTGAAGGATATCCCTCATCTTCTTAAGAATTTTGGTGTTAATGTCGCATTTAAGAACAATACAACAATGAAAAATGTACTTATCAAGAACTCCCAGACAATACTAAAGGGTGTGTATATAAAATTCCGTGTAAGTCTTGTGACAACTTTTATATTGGCCAAACCAGGGAAAGCACTGGAAAAAGAATTGAACAACATAAGAAATGTGTGAGATATGCACAAGGGAACAGTGGTATATTTGTACATGTTAGTGAGAACAATCATGCTATCAACTGGGAAGGGGCAAAAGGATTGTATATTCTAATAATGCACTGGAAAGGAACATCATTGAATCTAGCTTTATAAAAGAAAGTTACAACCATAATATGAATATCAGTCAAGGGATGTATAAACTTGATCCTTTAATATCAAAAGAAATTTGTAAATTGTTTAAACTTTAAGGTAGGCAGTAGAGATGTATGAAAATAGGACTATCATATTTGTAAACACAGTACGAGGGTAGTAATGTTAATGAGTTTCCAAACTCTGCCTCCATGACACCTGTCAGGTGTGGATCTGAGGTGGGGTATGGTCTGTTTATCAGCAATGTCCCCAGAGAGTCTATTGTGATTTTTAGCCAAATGAGTTTTAAAGGCCACTCCTACCTCGACACCGGCCTGAGTGGGGATATGGAGTCCCTAACGGTTGTGTATGTTCGTCAGTACTGTTCTTGTAGTATATATATTTGTGACTTCTCACACTCTGTATCAGTCCTTCGTCAATGGCTTGAAATAAAGTCGAAACCGGTCAGGACCTACACACCCCGTTTCTTATTTTTCACCTGTGGTAATGTGTGATATATATATATATATATATATATATATATATATATATATATATATATATATATATATATATATATAGTTTCACTGCTCTAGGCGTAAAGTAAATGTACAATTTTCTTCAAAATCTATTTTTTTTAGTTGTTTAGTTCAATCTTTTAGATCAAATTTTAATTAAAACAAACTCCGATGTATCAGATGAGCACTGTCGACATTTTATTTTTATTAAATTGATTTTTTAAAATTAAATTTCACAAACTATATTTACGTTACGAAACAGAACAGTGTTTGTTGTTCATTTTCTGAAAAAATCAGAAAAAAAACTGTTTACTTGTTTGTTCAAACCATTATTATAACGCTTAGAAAACTTCTGGATACAAAGGCCTTTCCTGAATATACCTGAAATAGTTACGCTGCTGTTTGGGACTTAATCTACAATACAAACTCTCTCGAATTATTGTATCGTGCATCTCTCAATTTGAGTAAGGTTGGTGCACACGCAGGAGTATTATATATATACATGTATATGTATATATATATATTTTTTATGTATATATATTTGTATATATATAGATATAAATATATAAGTATACATGTGTATATGTATATAATATATACATATATATGTATGTGTATATACAGGTATATATATATATATACTGTATATACACACATATACATATATACTGTGTATATATATATATATATATATATATATATATATATATATATATATATATATATATATATATATATATATATATATATATATATACATACATACATACATACATACATACATACATAATAAGGATGGCTGTATGTACATATCAAAGCAATCTATATTCCCTTTTCACTGCATCCACTGTAATCCACCTAATATCATTATTTCTCGTTTCCTCCTCTTTCACGTCATTTCTTCTCACTTTCTTTTCACCTTCCTTTCACTTCCCTTTCCCCTCCCTGCCAATTTAACCCCTCCTCCTTCTTTTCCACCACCATCATCCGAGCATTCTCTCTATTTCTCCGCCTTTTATCACGCCGCCGCCATTTTGAGAGACAGATGACGTCATCTGGGATCCCGAGTACCTCCTGATGAGACAATAAAGCCAAAGGAAAAAAGGACTCGACGCCAATAAGATCCTTCGGGACGCCTTTTCCTTCAGTGACCTAATGGACTGAGTCAAACTCCCCACAAAGGATTTGAAAGATAAAGTTGCGGGTGGGGGGGTTGGATCGTGACGGGTCTTGAGGGGGTTAGGGTGGGTGGTATAGGGATGGACGTTGGGAGCAGGATAGGGAGGGTGAGGGGTGGGGGTCTTTATTCTTGAGGGGAGGGAGGGGGAACCGTCTTCCTTTTTTGACGCTTATTGATGGGAGATGTTATATTTTGCATCTATTATCGTTGTTTATTCATTATATTTATTTATTTATTTACTTATTTAATGATTAATTTGTTTATTTATTTATTTACAGTCTTATTTTTTAGTTATTTATTTACTTATTTATTTACTTGCTTATTTATTGATTGATTAACAGATATATTTCTACGCTTATTCATTTATCACTCAGATTCTCTCACAGGATCCTGTTTTGCACTAACGCATCCTTTCCCCTAATCCTAGACCTATTCATCATGCTGTGCTTTCTCTCCTGCTAATCCTTCCTTTCAAACAGGTGATCTCCTTTCTATCTATAGCCTTCTGTCTATACACTTCGCTGGCTGTTATAGCCTCTGTGGCTTTGTGCGTCATTTGTTATCCGTCGTTTTCACCCATGCAACTCGAACTTCAGAAGTTCAAGCGATGGTGCAACCCATTACTACCCTCATGCTACTCTCCTTGCATTTTAATACATTTTTATCTGTTTGTTAATTTATTAATTTATTTATTTTTTCTTTTTTTCATAAGTGGGCTCTCTTCTTTCTGTATTTCCCTTTACCTCGTCTTGCTTCTTCCTAATGAACACCATAATATTTCTTTGGAAGCTTGAATTTCAAGGCAATGGCCCCGTTGGTGGGCTTGTTCCATATGAATAGGGCTCATCTTCTAGATAATATATAATAATAATAATCTCCTGTTGTTCCTGTAGTGTTCAAGCCCGTAGGGATGGTAGTGCCGCCAGTGCACCTCAAGCCGTGCACTGTGAGCTTGGCTGAAGGTTCTTTGCGGCGTCCCTTCGGCCCGTAGCTGCAACCGCCTTCATTCCTTTTGCTGTACATCCGATCACATTCTCCTTCTTCCATCTTACTCTCCTCAACCCTCTCCTAATAATTATATCGTAGTGCAACTGCGAGGTTTTCCTCCTGTTACACCTTTCAAACCTTTCTACTCTCAATTTCTCTTTTAGCGCTGAATGACCTCATCATAGGTCCCAGCGCTTGGCCTTTGGTCTAAATTTTATATTCCATTCCAGTCCATTCCTTCCGCGTTTATCAAATTCAATCAAGGATATTTCGGGAGGCCCTTTTGCAATGGGGCCTTCCAGATCCTTGGAGGGACGTTTCCATCTTACCTCGTCAAGTATTCGCCTTTACAAATTCAAGTTCTTTAGGAGAACAAAAATGTTCATTTTTTTTATTGTCCCCACCAAAATATTCCAGCCCCCAAAAATTAGATGGAAAGACCCGGTTACACCTAAAATTTCCCGAAAAACTCAAAACGCAAAAAAAAAAAAAACTAAAACAGCCTTTAGTTTTCATTCCACCGAAAGATCATTTCACCACAAGATGGTTCTTCCAGAGAGTTAACAGTAAAGGGTCTCAGCAAAGATACAGAAATTCATTGTGTGTGTGTGAGAGAGAGAGAAAAGGCACCACGAACTCAAATATTCGAGTCTTAGGATTATTTGATATGAGTGGCTTGGTGGGCAAGACCTGGCAATGTGCCCACCCCCAACTCCCCCTAAAAACACCCCCCTCCCATGGTCTGAGTGAAAGAAAGGGATGGATACTTTCATTGATTTATTTCGAGGCCGACGGGAGGGGATATCTAATATGCTTATCTATCCACGTAGGACGGAAACACGATCAACAAGGAAGTAAAAAATAATTATAAGTTATATGAAAAACAACTTATTTGATGAATACTATGGAAATATAAGAAAAAAAAATAACAAAAACATCCATGTCTGCAGAAAGGCAGAAACTTTCAACTTCCTCGGAGAATCCGACGCTGCATATAATCCAATAAATTCTCGTACGTATGCATTAGCTCCCTAATGCCAGAAGAGAGAGAGAAAAAGAAAAAAAGTAAATTGCATAAAAAAAACCGCGCTGGTAAAAAAACACACAAACAAAAAGAAAAAAAAGAAAGCAGGATAAACAGTGCCCAGAGAAAAACATCCCTTAAGAGATGCTGAAATATCACACCAAGAGCTGGAGAATTAAGACGGCAAATAACAGAGAGAGAGAGAGAGAGAGAGAGAGGGGGTTGTTGGAGAAACAGGGAGGGGAGGGGAGAGGGGAGGGGAGGGAGGGGAGGGAGAGGGGAGGGAGGGAGGAGGGGAGAGAGAGAGAGAGAGAGAGAGAGAGAGAGAGAGAGAGAGAGAGAGCAGCTGCCTCCGACAAGGCTCTCATAGGGAGAAAGATAAATGGCCCGCGAGACTGTATTTCTTATTTCTTTTCGCCATCTCACTTTCGCTAATACGTGGATGAAACGCGGTGCAAACAGAAGTTACGGACGCGATTTACGGTCCCAAAATCTCGCTCTCTCTGTCTGTCTGCTTCCCTCTCTCTCTGTTTCCTCGCTTAACAAATTACTAATCCCTACTCTCTTCTCCTTCTGCTCCTTCTTCTATCTCTCTTTTTTGCTCTCTCCCCAAGCAGCTGCCTCTCTCTCTCTCTCTCTCTCTCTCCCCCCCTCCCCCACGCTACAAATTCCCAATCTCCTCTCTTATCTTCTTCTTTCTTTTTTTTCTTCTTCTTCTTCTCTTTTCTTTTTTTTCTTCTTCTTAATTTAGAATGTGCTGGTATAATTGTTAGTTTTGTTTTTACATTTGTTTATTAATGTATATTGTTTATCAATACCTTCTGGTTAATTATGTTTCTTATTGGTTATAGAACTTTTATTTTCCATTTCTCTACCTCCTGCTTTCGTCCACCTGTTCCATTCTTCTTTTGTCAGTAAGTTTCTCTAACCTTGTTTTCGTTATTTTCAAAGTCCTCTTGGATTATCATATTAATCTCTCTAAAGTTCTCATTATTATTTTTGAGCTGATGACATACATCAAGAC
>NC_089746.1:14682194-14684694 GCF_040412425.1 Macrobrachium rosenbergii
GGAAGAAAATATGTCTGTAAAGTTGTAGGCCTACTCTCTTTTTTTTTATGACTGACTACTGTCTACTGAATTGTCTGTCATTTGAAATAATATTTTCTGTGGACAGATATGCTGAAAATAACATCGCGCCTTCAAGGCGTAGTGGCAGAATATCAGCTGGGTCATGGGGATGGATGGCTGCCAGTGGAACGGGAGGGCTAATTGCCATCGATGACCGTTTCTGAACACCAATCAGTGTATCGAAATTTTACGAGACATTTTAGTACCCTCAGTTCGAAAACTATTATTGCCGTATCCCATGCCAGTATATATCGCCATAGATAATTTTGCGGTCCACAATGCAGAGGTTGTAAAGCAATGGTTCCAGCAGAATCCAGACGTGGTTTGAACTAACTGGCCTGCCAAGTCTGCAGATCTGAACCCACTAGAAAACTTATGGGCCTACATGACCCAACAATAGGGTGTTAATCGTGCTTACACCAAAGAGAACCTTATAAAGCATGCAATAGATATTTGGGAAAACTTAGGACCAAAGAGGGGAGCAGCAAACACTTGCAAAGTCCTTGTTGCATCAATGCCAAATAGGGTAAGATACGTGCTAGATGCACGAGGATTCTATACAAAGTTTTAATGAGTTATGCTGCCTTTTCATATAATGTGATCAATTTTATCATTTTATTCCCTTTAGTTTAACAGTATTATTTTGTATTTGACTTCATTTCGGCTCATTTACTTCTCTAACATTTTCTTATTCATGTGAATCTATACATACTTATAGGCCTATGTTAGGACTGAATTCCTACTTAATTTCTCTCTCTCTCTCTCTCTCTCACACACACACACACACACACACACACACATAATATAATATATATATTATATATATATATATATATATATATATATATATATATATATATATATATATATATATATATATATATATACCTCACCTAACTAATATGGATATGTTTATTTTCATTTGTTTGTTAGCTTTACTCCTTATTTGACTGCATTACAACTTCATGGGTTTCTACTTTTTCTTATGTATATATACAGTATATATATATATATATATATATATATATATATATATATATATATATATATATATATATATATATATATATATATTTTAGTTTTTATTGTAAATATCGGAAACAGACTTAAATGAGAAAGTTACCTTTCATATTTTCTAACCTTTCAGCTACGTATAATATGCTCACGTCAGTAGCTCTAGGCATACGTGTGAAACTGATTCTAATTAATTTCTGTTTAGGAGAAATGAATATCTACATCAAGATTAACCCAAGAATGCTTTTATGAAAGTAATTCTTTTGTCCTAATGTATTCTTCAGCTTTGACTCCTACGGCTTTCCACCTTGTGCGAATGAAACAGGATGACATGCAAGGAATTAGAATGAAGAAAGACTAAATTGTTTTCGTCTGATTTCTTAGGTTGCTTTTTGACATGATATAGCTAGGTCTGAGTAAATTATGTTAAGCGCTAATGAAAAGGATAAGAACAAAGGAGAACTTTGTCAATAAAAAAAGAATAACGGGAATAATAAAATAAAGCAGATTAATATAGATATTGTCGATTTAAACATTCATTCACATGACGCGTCCGAGAGATATACTGCTGAAAATAGACCTACTGTAGGTAATCAGGTGTCAGAATCGGAAGTCAAATTTAGGCCAAGTATATGTGCCATGCCAATTATTTCATTGATCAAAGGACAAAATTAGTTGAATTACACTTTGCTATTCAAGAATATTGACAAGCTTCATTATTATTTATCGGCTGTAGGTGACGAACGACGACACACCAGTAGCCTACTGTACGATACGTTGGGTCATCGTCAAGACTCGAGCAGAAGCAAAGCCAAATTCCAATTGCTTCTGAGGCTGTCACGATTGAAAAGCAAATAATATGGCACCTGCATATGGCAGTATTTCCATAACGAACGATAAATAAAGAAACTGTGCCAATTTTTCTTTGGCCGACTGTACATATGTATAATATATGTAATTATATATAATATATATGCATATATAAGTATATATATGTATATATAATCCATATAATATATAATATATATATATATATATATATATATATATATATATATATATATATATATATATATATATAATACACACATATATATATATACCCACATACATATTAATATACCTGTGTGTATTTGTGTATTTATGTTTGTTAAATCTAAAGAGATACGATCTGAACAAGGCAATTTTGATGAATACAAAATTCTTTCATCCTAGCCACCTAATTAAAAAAAATGTCTTTTTAATTAATATCTCTCAGAAACAAACCATCCTACAAACAGGTAACCCGAAAACAGTCGCTGGTTTTTTTTTTTTTTTTTTTTTTTGCTCAGCAGAAACATTAATCCTTCAGAGAGAATGGCTCCTCCATGTCCTTTGGGACTTGAGAAATCCTGCGGCCTTAGTAGGATGTAGTTTGTTGTTCCCA
>NC_089746.1:14692194-14717194 GCF_040412425.1 Macrobrachium rosenbergii
ACAGTATATATATTATATACAGATATATATATATATATATATATATATATATATATATATATATATATATATATATATATATATATACATATATATATATAAATACACACACACACACATATATATATATATATATATATATATATATATATATATATATATGTGTGCGTATGTGTGTGTGTATGTGTGTGTGTGTTTGCCATTTGGAATTTGTGTGTACATATAACGTTATATGTGATAACCATTAATAATTAATATCATTAATATTTTCTGCCACGGGATCCATTTTCACTTTTTACTCTCAGTTTTTTTACAGTTTGACCTTTGACCTTCTTTCATCAAGAAGCATCGTTGCTCAACTTTAGACACTTGGGATTTAAGCGCCATTAAATTTTGAGCTTCTTTAAAGTAATCTTTCAGCTGGAGCGAAGCACTTTTGTATTTTTTTCTGTACTTTTGTGAATTTTCACCTAAACATGTTTATTTTTCGTTAGTAAAAATTATTTTTGGGGTAAAGAGATCTAGAAGTCCAATCTCGCTTTTAACTGATGATATAAAAAGCAGCAATAGAGAGAGAGAGAGAGAGAGAGAGAGAGAGAGAGAGAGAGAGAGAGAGAGAGAGAGAGAGAGAGATGAATCTTGTTTTATTTCTGAGGAAATAAGTCCGTCTTTTACTGTATGCAAAATTACAAACGCACAACAGAGAGAGAGAGAGAGAGAGAGAGAGAGAGAGAGAGAGAGAGAGAGAGAGAGAGAGAGAGAGAGCTTAAATGTTTTCAATACTCTTGTAGGGCAACCCTTATTAAAAAGCAAAGAACACAGCCATTAATTGTATAGAAGAAAGAGGCCTACCCCACGCTATTATTCTCTTGTACACTTACGAAATCTATAATTTTACTCGGGTCATAATAGCAGAGTTAAGTTTGTATGTCCCACGTGGCTTCTTAAAAAAAAAAAAAAAACTCCATTAGCTGCTCTTAAATATCCAAGTTTCGAATTTCGACTTAATGGGATGTTAAGTAACGCAAGTAGCATCAAATGTCACTGTAGAGAGACCGTTACGTAATTTCAACCGCAGGTTTTTTGTTGTCACAGTTAACGAAATTTTTATATTTTAGAATATCTTTATTCATTTGTTTTTTTAGAAGTTTTTTTCCCGTTTTATTACTTTGTAATACATTCAAAGTGCTTTGTAAGTATGTGAAGCGATGAAATTTTCACCAAATTAACATTCTTTCATAGTTTGTTAAATTAGATAATCATATTAAATGAAAAATTGATTGCATGATAAAATTAAACTATATATATCCCTGACAAGTATAATGTAAACACCACTCTGTCTATATTAATTCGATTATTTATCTTATATCTATGCTTGCAAATTATATTTAGTTTAGTGAACAGATTGATTGCCAAAGCTATTTCCCTCCTCGCTGGGACGGCGCCACTGACCCCAGAAATATGGCAATCAATCAGTCAATCTACCAATCAAGCAATTTTCGCTAGGAAGATTTGAAAGTTAATTATATGTAACTTTTCATGAAAATAATTTCTAAATTTCCCTCAAGGAAAATTATTAATGGCAATAGCCAGGCGAAAGTGCGACAGTGAAAGGAGAGAGAGAGAGAGAGAGAGAGAGAGAGAGAGAGAGAGAGAGGGGGGGGAAAGTCTAAGAAGAAAAAACTGTTCTTTTATAGCTAGTTAAGCCCAACAAACTTGGGTCTACCGAGGTTGGTCGAAGTTCCTGCATATGGATTAGCCATATGGAATATAATATGAAGTCCAGCCTCCTTCACCTCCTCCCCCTCCTCTTCCCCCTCCTGTCTCACCCTCCCCCCCGACCCTGTAACTCCCATATGTGAGTCTTTTATTACCGGGAGATTATTATATTTCGCTTTCCTCTAAAACCCCCTCTTTTCCTGGACCCCCCTCCCCTCTCCCTCCCCTTCTACTCTCTCAACTTCCGCTCCCTCACCCTCCCCTCCCATCCCCTTCTTCTGCTCCTTCACCGTCCCCTCCCCTCCCTTCCCCCTACCTCCTCCCCCTTCTGCTACACCTTCAACTTCCCCTTCCTTTTCCTCCAATACCCTACCCCTCCTTCCCCTTCCTCCATCTCTCCTTTCCCTACCTTCTCTCCCTCCCATCCCCTACCGCCTCTCCATCCCCGCCCCTACCTTCTCCCCCTTCCTCCCACTCCCACTCCCTTTTCCCCCTTCCTCAGTGGTTAAAGGTAGGGGGAAGAGGGAGTGGGAGTGGGAATACATCAACCCCCAGGGCATGTTTCCATACTTCCCCCTTCCCCTTCCATTTAGCCAGTCCCCCCTTCCCCCTTCCCCTTGCCTTTACAGTACGGTAAAAGACATAAAACTTTTTCTCTCCAACGTTATTGGCTTATCTGCATCTACGGCTAAAGGGTTTCCTTACGTTTATCTTTTTTTATTTTTTCTTTTATTAATCGTCTTTTCCTTTTTACTTTTCTTTTATTAATCTTGAGATGATGACCTTTTGAACAAGAGACCGTAAGGGCCTGAGGATTATATATATAACTTTCCCGTTTGCCTTAAGTTAAAAAAAACAAATTTCAATATTTATTGCGGTAGGTTTTTCTTTTGCGAATAAGTTAAAATAAAAAAAAATAGATTTCTTCATTTCTTCGGTAAGTTTTTTTGCTCAAGTAAAAAAAACGGATGTCATTATTCCTTAGGTTAGTTTTTTCTTTTGCTAATAAATCAAATAAAAATAAAAAAGATTTCATTATTCTTTGGCCAAGTTTTTTTTCTCAGGTAAAAAAATTCTTTATTACTTGGGTAAGTAAAAAAAAAAAAAAACAGAAAAAAAAGACTTCAGTGTTCCTTGGGTGAGGATTTTTTGCGAATGAATAAAAAGGCATACGTAAAGCCTAAATATATAGAGATTAATTTATCTACGAAAGAATACATTGACTGAAAGATGACAAGGGCCATTAATCAATGGATACTATTTCAACCTCTCTCTCTCTCTCTCTTTTTTAAACAATGACGCTAAAATATAAAAGGTAACTTCTAACAAGTTCATGCACATTTCATCATCATCATCATCATCTCTCATCCTTTTCTCTCTCTCTCTCTCTCTCTCTCTCTTTTAAACAATAATGCTAAAATATAAAGGATAACTTCTACCATGTTCAAGCACATTTCATCATCGTCATCCTTCTCTCTCTCTCTCCCTCTCTCTCTCTCTCTCTTTTAAACAATATTGCTAAAATATAAAAGATAACTTCTGCCATGTTCAAGCACATTTCATCATCGTCATCCTTCTCTCTCTCTCTCTCTCTCTCTCTCTCTTAAACAATAATGCTAAAATATAAAGGATAACTTCTACCATGTTCAAGCACATTTCATCATCGTCATCCTTCTCTCTCTCTCTCTCTCTTAAACAATAATGCTAAAATATAAAGGATAACTTCTACCATGTTCAAGCACATTTCACCATCGTCATCCTTCTCTCTCTCTCTCTCTCTCTCTCTTTTAAACAATATTGCTAAAATATAAAAGATAACTTCTGCCATGTTTAAGCACATTTCATTATCATCATCCTCTCTCTCTCTCTCTCTCTCTCTCTCTCTCTCTCTCTCTCTCTCTTTAAACAATAATGCTAAAATATAAAAGATAACTTCTACCATGTTCAAGCACATTTCACCATCATCAATCATCATCCTTCTCTCTCTCTTTCTCTCTCTCTCTCTCTTTTAAACAACAATGCTAAAATATAACAGATAACTTCTACCGAGTTCATATGTATTTCCATCATCCTTCTCTCTCTCTCCCTCTCCCCCCCCCTCTCTCTCTCCCTATTAAAAGAATACGGAAATGACTACACGTTGCCGTATGAAATGAGAAATGGTCTCTATAAGCCTTTGGGCCTATGTTCGGCCAGAAGAACATTATGATCGCCCACCGAGCAGGGTTAAGTTTATGGTAATGGAGGTCTGTGTGCTACAGAAAGTAAGATTTTTTTTTATTTGGCAGGTACATGCCAGTGATATACGTGTTTACTATCAAGGGACTTGTTTGTTAAAAATGTGCTTATTGAAATGTTTTCACGAATTTACTCGCAATTTTAATTTGCATTTATTTTAATCTAAAGTTAATTAATTTGATTTACACATAAGATGTTTTAAGATATAAATGTGAAATGTGACGTGGCTTTACGTATGTGTGTGCGTGTTTATGCATACTTACGTTATTATATGAGAGGCAAAAGCTGAGTAATTAATGCGTCACAATCTCTCTCTCTCTCTCTCTCTCTCTCTCTCTCTCTCTCTCTCTCTCTCTCTATCTCTCTCTCTATATATATATATATATATATATATATATATATATATATATATATATATATATATATATATATATATATATATATATATATATATATACAGGGTGCGGCATAAGTAACGCCCTTTGTTTAAGTGGAACAAAATTAAAGCCTTTTGATTATCCTTATTTTTTTCGAACATGAATGTATTGCCACAGGTTAATAGATTAATATAATATATTAACGAAATTAATATAATGCTTATTCGGTTTAATAATGTTCAATACAAATACTAATTGCTGACTCTACAGAAAGACGCCTACTGGATTTTTGAGGAGAACTCAGCAACGATTCTTGTAGTTCATTGGACTTTTCTAAGCTTGTTGCAACAACTGGCCTACCCGCTCTTTGAGCATCACTTACACTTCCTGTGGATTCAAATTTTCTAATCAAGCTTGTGATATTTCGGCTTTGCACCCCTGGGATGTTAAATTCAGCTGATAACAATCTTGCGGTTTCAGGACCATTTTTATTGTTTTGATAGTACAATTGAATTGCTTTTACTCTCTGTTCCTTTGTTAATCTCATGGTTGTATAGAATATCTGGAAAAATGAAGATTTAGCAACTTAATTAAAGAAAATAATAAAGAAAATATACATTATAAGATATAAAATTAAAAAGGGCGTTACTTATGCCGCACCCTGTTATATATAATATATGCATATATATACATATGTAATGTATATATACATACATACATACACACACACACACTATATATATATATATGTATATATATATATATATATATATATATATATATATATATATATATATATATATATATATATATATATATATATATATATATATATATATATATATATATATATATATATATATATATATATATATATATATCCTTAAACTTCACTACCAAAGTGAAGCCTCTTGAATTGCAAGAAGAATCACCAATACTGGATTACTCATTACCAGCATACAATTCCGCAAAGGCAGGATAGAATAAAGGGCGTTTCCCGAATAAGGAAGTTGGATTTAATAACTGGAACTGGAATATAGAATTTAGGTCAAAAGGCCAAGCGCTGGGACCTGTGATGAGTCATTCAGCGCTGAAACGGAAATTGAGAGTAAAAGTTTTTAAATGTGTAAATGAGGAGAGCCTCGCAGTTGCACTATGAAACAATTGTTAGGAAAGGGTGGAAAGAAAGAAGGAAGAAAGAGAATATGAACGGAAGTACAGTAAAAGGAATGAAAGGGGGTGCAGCTAGAGAATTTAATGATTACATCACGATATATATGATAAATAGCTTAGTAAAAACAAGATGTTATGGAACATGTGCATGTAATTTGTTAAATTCCGTATTTTGAAATATGGTTACAGTAATTTTAGCTGTTTTGTATTAGAAATAGCCTAAATAGTTCGTTTGTATCAAGGGGGTAGTGCCGTCTGTGTACCTCCTGCGGTGCACTGTATGCATTACTTAAGGTTCTTTGCAGCGTGCCTTCGGCCCCTAGCTGCAACCCCTTTCATTCCTTTTACTGCACATCCGTTCATATTCTCTTTCTTCCATCCTACTTCCCACTCTCTCCTAACACTTGATTCATAGTGCAACTGCGAGGTTTTCCTCCTGTTACACTTTTCAAACTCTTATTGTCAATTTCCGTTTCAGCGCTGAATGACCTCATAGGTCCCAGTGCTTGGCCTTTTGCCTAAATTCTATATTCCATTCAGTAAGAATATGTTTATTCACCTCTAAATTTAAAATCTTTTAGCATAAATGTGGATAAAACAGTAGCAATAATCACACCAAAGGAACTTTATCTCTTTGCTCAGTTTCAGTTTCTTTGCGCATGCGCAGACGATCGGCCGGAAATAGAATAGTAAGTTCGCCCGATAGAAGTGAAAATTGAATAAAGAGATTCTTCACTGGAGCCCTGGATAACATTACTTCAATTGATTGAATTCCTGAGATCCCTATGGTTTGCCTCAAACCCACATTCCGCGCAGAGAGAGAGAGAGAGAGAGAGAGAGAGAGAGAGAGAGAGAGAGAGAGAGAGAGAGAGAGAGAGAGAGTTGTCTGTTCATTTTGGGTTCCAGGGAGGAATGAATATGGATAAATTCATTTGGGTGTTTGGTGAAATGGGTTGATATTTTGGAAAAAATAGGCAAAAAGAAGGAGATTAGCTTACGAAATATTATGGAAAGACAAGCATTTTGTAAATGAAAGGCCATACGAAGACGTATAGTTATTTTTTGATGACTGAGTTCTTGTAACTGATAATATAATTTATCATAACAGAAGGGCCAAAAAAGATGTATAATTATTTTTTGATAACTTGAGTGCTTGTAACTGATAACATAATTTGTCATAACAGAAGGGCCATAGAAGGATTTGTAATTATTTTTTGATAACTTGAGAACTTAATTGATAACATGATTCATCATAATTGAAGGGCCAAAAGAAAACTTATAGTTTATTTTTTGATAACTTGAGTACTTGTAATTGATAACATAATTTATCATAACAGAAGGGCCAAATAAGAGTGCTTGTAACTGATAACATAATTTGACCCAATAGAAGTGCCACACCAAGACAAAATTAATTTTTGATAACTTGAGAACTTAACTGATAACATGATTTGTCATAACTGAAGGGCCAAAAGAAAACTTATAACTAGTTTTTGATAAACTGAGTACTTGTAATTAATAACCTAATTTATCATAATTGAAGGGCCAAAAGAAAACTTATAGTTGTTTGTTGATAACTTGGGTACTTATAATTGATAACATAATCTATCATAATAGAAGGTCCAACAGAAGTCTTATTGTTATTTTTAGTTAACGTGAGGATTTGGAGTTGATAACATAAGCCATCATTCGAGAAAATGACCAGTTGTCATGATAACAATCTTTAACATTATTTCAAAGACGATTGCGTTAGTGTTCATGAATCAATTTTTAGAAAAACAAAATGGTAATATTAAGACGCACTTGACACACACACACACACTTAGAGAGAGAGAGAGAGAGAGAGAGAGAGAGAGAGAGAGAGAGAGAGAGAGAGAGAGAGAGAGAAACATCAACATTAAATAATTATGCCCAAAACTAAGATTAAGAATTTAATGTAAAGGAAAAGTAAGGCAGAAATAAAAGTAAAATTAAAACTGAAGACTATACATTAAAAAATTTAAAGGAAAAGTAAAATAAAACTGAAAGTAAACAAATAAAAGAGCCATTTTTTTTTAAGGAGCTGATGGTACTGCACAAGTAACCAGGATTACTTCCAACTCAGTTACTGTATCTTGAAGAGAACAAGTACTATACTCGAACTAAGGATATTAATGGGCTGAGCAGACCGCATCTGGAAACTTTCGGCGGGGGAGCGGGGGCGATGTGAGGTGCAGGGGCGAAGGATACTAAAGAGTTAGAGAGTAACTGTTCCTCCATAAAGCGATTAAAGTGTCATGGGATAGGCTAACTACGAAATTAGGAGTTATATAGGTAGAACTGAGTATGTTTAAGTTTGTGGTCATACCTTCGTACGGAAAATATACACATACATAAACACGAGTGTATATCCGAGTCTTAAACAGACACCTTGTTAAAGAGGTTACGAATGTTTGGCAGCCATGTTTTTAATCTTTACAATAACAAATAACAAAACATGTAAAGCATCATAGAATATAAGTTACGGGTGTTAAAGTTGCTAAGCGTTGCTTCTAGGTTACAAAAAAATAAAATCGGTGGCTCTGTGGCTCTTGAATGATATTAATCAATCATATAAAAAATGAGTCATTTAAGAAAATGGCTCTGGCAAAGAAGGTCACCATGCAGTAATATAAATAATATAATGCTAAAATAAAAAAAGATAACTTCTACCAAGTTCATGTATACTTCCATCATCCTTCTCTCTCTCTCTCTCTCTCTCTCTCTCTCTCTCTCTCTCTCTCTCTCTCTCTCTCTCGCAAACAATAACGCTAAAATATAAAGGATCACTTCTGCCACGTTCATGCACATTTCCATCATCACTCTTCTCTCTCTCTCTCTCTCTCTCTCTCTCTCTCTCTCTCTCTCTCTCTCTCTCTCTCTCTCTCAGGTCCGAAATGCTTAAACTTACGAGCTCGTAATATCTTTTATGAATTGGATCATACAGTTTTAGAAGCGATCGTTTACCGCATGATAGCGGAGAGTTAACATTTTTATATTGGTAGTAACACTGAAGATTCACTTGGGTACGTTTCCTACAGCGAGAGAATATTAACAGTGATATGATGTTAACTTGAAGTTAATATGATAGAATTACAAATAATTTAAATAGCACGGAAAGGAGAGTATATGAAACTTCACTAAAATCTCTCTCTCTCTCTCTCTCTCTCTCTCTCTCTCTCTCTCTCTCTCTCTCCTCTCTCTCTTTACAATACGTCTTAACTTATCGATTTACTAATAATTTTTGGATACTCTTTCCACTGCAAGATCGAATCCAAGGCTTGAATTAGAAAGCGTATTGAAGAAATATCTGGAATTCAAGACGGTGGACTTATATATATATATATATATATATATATATATATATATATATATATATATATATATATATATATATATATATATATATATATATATATACATATTTATGTTATATATACATATATATATATATACTGTTATATATATATATATATATATATATATATATATATATATATATATATATATATATATATATACAGAGAGAGAGAGAGAGAGAGAGAGAGAGAGAGAGAGAGAGAGAGAGAGAGAGAGAGAGAGAGAGAGAGAGAGAGGGGGGGGAAGAAATATCAGAATTGAATACTTGTGCACAAAATTAAAACGACAAATTATACTAGTAAATGTGAAGGAAAAATGGAGTAGAAATTCAAAGATTAATAAAAGTAAAGCAACGATAAGCCAGAGAACAAATAAACAAAAAAAAAAAAAAATTGGAAAAAACCACAAGACTGGAAACATTAAGGAGAGATATCCTTGGCCAAGGATAAAGTACAACTTTTATTTTCTATGTATTTCCTGTCGAAAACTTAGGGTACGTTCTTCAGCCACGTATAGTTAGAGAAAGTCGATATGAAAACTGAAGTTGTCAACGATTATTATTATTATTATTATTATTATTATTATTATTATTATTATTTCAGTAGATGAAACCTATTCAAATGGAACAAGCACACCAAAAGGGCCACTGACTTGAAATTCAAGCTTCCGAAGAATGGTGGTTTCAACCTCCCACCGCAGACCCCAACTGCAGCAGTAACTGATCATAACACAGAGCCAGTGATTTTTCATCGCCCTGGGGGAGACGAGAACCAGCGACATCTGCGTGGCATACCACTACACTAACCACTATACCGGCGGACCAGCATAATTCATCATGACAATTCTGTGAGGTAATCGATTTATGAATAAATGTAAATTGCACAATGGAGTTAATGTAAACATAATCACCCATTAACATTTTAATTGCTTGGCTGGTGTATGCTCTATGCGCAGTCAGTCTATTATCAGATGAGTTGTAAAGGGTAAAAAGCTTTTGTAGTTCAGAAACAAGCTTTCAGAGACCAGGAAAAAAAGCTTTTACCGATCAGGAAAAAATCCGAAATTGTGTTACAGTTCTATAAGCAAAGACATGTTAATATATAATAATGACACTGGAATAACAGAAAGAAAAGATAATGAAAGGAAAAAAGGATACCTTATTAATCGTGCTTTTCACAAAATTTCTAGTGCTGAGAATGCAATAAAAAAATAATAACCAGGGTACCGGGAACTATTATCCATCTGTCTAAAATATGAACTTCATTTTATAATTGCAAATATGAGAAATAAGGTTCCTAGTGATTTTTACTTCTCATTGACAAAAGAAGTTATCGGGTAAAACAGCAGGCAAGAAAGAAAATTTCGTCTTTAGCACAGCCAAGTTTGGAAAGCATGAGTAAGGGAGTGTTGAACCAAATCTCCCTTATGGAAGTGAAGTGTGGATGTTAAATACAAATGAAATAGAAGTTGGAAACAGTGGAAATGAATTGTTTACTTAGAATTCATGGTGTAAGTAGAAATGAAAGTTTGAGAAAAGTTAAGATGGCCCAGAGTCTTTTGAGATGGTTTGGTCATGTGGAAAGAATGGAGGATAAGAGATATGTGAACAGAGACAATACAATTCGGGAAGTTTGGGAGAAAGGCGGATAGGAAGACCCAAAAATGGATAATGGAGTGGAAAAAGTTTTGGATAAGTGAAGCCTCAATATCCAGTGTAATTGTGGGGGGTGGGATTTGACGAGCTGGTGGTGAGCCTTCCTTATAGGTGCATGAAGCAGCTAGTGTTTTGGAGGTTTTCTGCACAAATGTTCATCCTAGATTCAAAGCTGAAGCGTGAATGTGGCAACGATCAGTGTCCTTTCTTTACTTGTGAACCATCACCACTGTTAATGTTGAAATGTGTACAGTACATACATACATATAGATATATATATATATATATATATATATATATATATATATATATATATATACATTTTACATACACACACACACACACACACACACATATATATATATATATATATATATATATATATATATATATATATATATATATATGTATAAATACACACACACACACACACACATATATATATATATATATATATATATATATATATATATATATATATATATATATATATATATATATATATATATATGAAGTTTTTATCACATCACCGTGATTCATATACAAGCATTAAGCTACAAACGTCCTTTAATATCCAATTCGCTCTACCTCGGAAATAATATATTTTCATATATGTTAGCGAAGGGGAATTTTTTAGTTGATAATAAGTACGCCGTCCCGTGGGCTCGAACCAACGAAGGACAGGAACTCAGGACTACAGGGACGCATTAACCCGCGTGTGCGTGTGTGTAAATTACGCAGTACCTTAACCAGAATCCGAATCTATTTAGTTTAAATTCCTATTAATGGAAATATAAATGTGAATTTACGAAAAGCACTTGCGTTATCAATGAAGAAACAAAGGATATCATTCAAGCCTTTTAGCGTTCACGCATAACTTTTATTAAATCGCTCAAAGTTTTTGTAATATGAGCCCTCAAGGCACCTTCCGAGGTAAGATGAGAAACCCTCCCCCTCCAAAAAAAAAAAAAGACCGTAAACATCTCCAGGATACTTTTATGTTTCAAATCACAAAAAAACAAAACAAAAACAACCTGGCAATGTGAAAAATACAATCCTATTTTACTTCTATGAACATCAACGTCACATTAAAAAAAAACTGAGCCAGGACTTCCGTTCGGGAAAATGTATTTTAATAGAAATGTTGATTTTGATGTTACACCGTCTTAAATTAGTTATGAAACACTTATGGAGAATGTTGCCGTAAGGTAAGGAACTCAACTGAGGGAATCAGTTGAGTCTCTTACCTTAAGGAAACATACAAACATATATACACACACGTATGTATATATGTGTATATATATATATATATATATATATATATATATATATATATATATATATATATATATATATATATATATATATATATTTTCATGATGTTGCCTTGTAATACGTATATCCTCCTATAATATTGACATATTTACTTTTTTCATGTGTTATATTTAATGATAATGGTTGTTGAAGTGTCATATTTAGTTTGACATCAGATCTCAAAAGTACTAGTGATTACTTGATAGCGTAATTTAGAATTGTTGTTATAATTTTAATAGTAACGTAATTTAGAATGAATATCTTTCTTGGTAAAAGCGTAGTATTTGAACACGTGTGTGTGTGTGTCCAGGAAGGGCTTGTTTCATTTCAGTTGTCATCAGTTGAGATAAGAGGGAACGCTTTGTTTTGGGTTAGCGATGACAGATTTGCAAAACAAACGCCAATTCGTCCCATACGGGCTCAAGACGAGTGATTTCATGTTGTTGCATGCGTTGTTTGAGTCACGTACGCCACTTTGAGAAAGAATACGTGTCCTGATCAATTACGTCATGTTTTGTAAGATGCGTTCAAAACGTTTTGCTGGGATGACGTAACTTTCCTTCTAGAAGCTTCTCCATTGTATCTCGCACCCAAAACGCTTTAATGACGTCACCTCCCTGCTTCTAGAACTTTTGTATCTCGTACCCAAAATGCTTTAATGACATCATGTAATTGTTTCACGTATTACTGGAATCCTAAAATTTGTTTCATTCTGATTTCTGAGACCAGTCGATTTGGTTCCATATCTCTCTCTCTCTCATTCCTAATTAGGAAGAGATTACTTTTAACGTAAATTTTTGTGGTCACTTTTAACATTAACTTTTGAGATCTGAATTTAGCAAAGTTATTTAGTTCGTAACGGCGCCTGGTAAAAAAGTGTGTATTGTGTAACGCAGCTGCAGCAAGTGATTTACAGAGGTTTTCTCAAGTTGTGTAAGGTAACGTGAAATTTTACTTATTGATACCATGGTATGATAAGTTAGGAGGTTATGGTGTGATAAGTTAGGAAATTTTGAACAAGTGAAATCATTATTGATAAATCTTACGTGTATTTTTGTGTGTTTTCTATTTACAATTTCTTTATATTTTCACATTTTTATGTTTGTGATGTAACATTTATTTACATAGCATTGTAAATATTTCTTGGTAATTTAACATTGCATACTTAATTTAACATTGCATATTTAACATTGCATACATAATTTAACATTGCATACTTAATTTAACATTGCATACTTGATTTCATTTATTGAGATTTTCTTTTAAATCTTGAGTAATTCTTGATAGTTTAAATTTTACTTGATTAATTTAAATTCTGATAAAGTTTTTGTGAGTTAGTTTTGTTTCATAATTTAATTCAAGAATTCATTGAGTTTTGTGTTATTTTCAACTAATAGTAAATTTTTCAGATTGTGAATTCTAATTAATTGTGAATTCTAGTTATAAACTTTGAATCTGAAAATAAATTTTTGTATTTAACATTTTTAGAAAAACAGTGTTTCATTTATTGATCACCAGTGAATAGGATTGATTGTGTGTGCATAAGGCAAAGTGATAAACATGTTTTGTTCTTTTAGTTTTGCTAAAGTGAATTAAGACCAGGGAAACAGTTAGAGTTTTTTGATGGAGTGATGCCCTTTTACTCTAGAAGATTTCTAGTTTAATTTTTTATACCTCACACATATTCTGACGAACTTAGTTTGATTTTTCAAGTGATTGATAAATAAGTTTTTTCTTAAGGGATCACTGTTACCTTTAGAGTACTCAGTCGTAACAATTAATGTTATGAGAGTTCAGGTATCTGGCTGAAGTGAGGTATATTTTTGAATCTTGAGATTAGTTGTGTAATAACCAGGTACTTGATACGCATCGTGACATAATATTGTTTGGTGCCCAGACCCGGGAACAAAACAAAATATCACTCTGGTTTATGGTTTATACTGGTGGTGTTAGGGATATATTTTGATAGGAGAGTGACCACATAGTTATTTTTTGCTTTGTATTGTGCATTATTTAGTTGAGTAACTTAGAGAAAATGGCTCTGTTCAATGTTCAGAGGTTTTAGCAGCTCCTTCCATCCAAGAGTTATCTGAATCCAACCTGACTAAGGCACAGTGGATTGCTTTAGCAGTAGCATGTGGGGGTAATGTGTCTAGTGGTATGATTAAGGCACAAATCAAATATATTGCAATCCAAGCGTTGATGGACTCTGGTAAAGTAGATGAAGAGTTAGGAGAGTCACAGGAATTGTTGAATGCAGCTGAGGCAGAATTTACAGATAAACATGAGCAAAAGAAAGAGAAAAGTGATGCAGAAGCAGAACTTAGACGTATAGAAGCAGAAGAAAATTTGATTAAGCTGAGGATACAGGCTGAAAGAGAGAAAATGCAAGCAGAAAGAGAAAGAGAAGATAGAGAGAAAAGAGAAAGAAAGGAAAGAGAAGAAGAAAAAGCAGCAGAAGAAGAAAGAGAAAGAGCAAAAGAGGAGAGAGAAAGAGCAAGACATGAAAGGGAGATGGAGTTAATAAAAGCTCGATCCACATTACCTGTAACACCGTCTAACCCTACTCAAGGTAATTCAGACCCTGTATTTGATGTAGTAAGAGTGCAGAAATTAATTCCAAAATTTACAGAAGAAGCTCCAGATGAGTTTTTTGATCACTTTGAAAAAGTAGCTTCAGGTATGGGATGGCCAGAGGATAAATGGTCGGTCTTGTTACAGAGTGTTCTCATTGGTAAAGGAAGAAGTGCCTATTTAGCCTTATCAGCTGATCAGTGTAAAGAGTACAAGGTACTCAAACATAATGTGCTACAAGTTTACCAGATGACCCCTGAATATTATAATGAAAGATTCAGATCTTTGAGAAAGGATGACAAGATAACTTTCTTGGATTATGCTTACAAAGTAAGAAGATGTTTTAAACGATGGTTGAGGCTGCTAAAGTTAAATCTATGGACGAACTTGAGGAGTTAGTAGTCCTAGAACAATATCTTAGAGGAATTCCTGAACACATAAGAGCCTATTTAAGAGAGAGAGGTTAAAAACTTGACAAAGCTGCTACATTGAGCGAAGATTTTAATATAATTTCTAGCAAAAGAAATTATAATGTCAAGTACCAGAACCAACAACGCACAGGTTTCAGGTCTCATCCAAATTTCAGGAACATTACAACTGGAAATCCTTCTAGTGGCTATGCCAATACAAAGTCAGGTAACACCCTCTCAGCAATTAAATGTTAAATCCTCATCATCCAGTCAGTTTTCAAGACAGATACAGAAGACTAATGTTGTCTGCTACAAGTGTGGAAGAGTAGGACACTACAGTCGAGATTGTTATCAGACACAACAGCAGACCAAACCAGTTGGTCAAGTGGTTAAAGGTAACCAGGTGAAGCAAACTACGAAGAGCAGTGTGGGAAGACTGAGACTGAACAAGCAGAGTGTTTAGCAACCAGTGGAAATGTAACTTCAAGCAGTGAGTGGCTGAGCAGCTTGGAGGCTTTTAAGCCATATATCTATGAAGGTACGCTGACAACTCAAGAAGGAAGTGTGCAGGTACCAGTCAAGGTATTACGTGATACGGGGAGTAACCATAGTGTGGTAGTTCGTGGTGCTCACCCATTAGTTGGAGAAGAATCTCACCGGAGATTCAGTTATTTTGAAGGGTATAGGAGGAGAAGAGGTAACTCCTATATGCCGCTTGCATTTGTCCTGTGAATTGGTGACAGGAAATGTTGATTTTGCTGTAAAGGACTCACTAGCTGTTGAAGGTGTACATGTTTTACTGGGTAATGAAGTTGGTGGTGTACCATTTGTTCCTTGTCCTATAGTGACAGACAAACCGTTAAGGGTTAGTCCTACAGTAGCTTTAGAGAAGAAAAACCCCACCTGTTTCCAAGTTGTGTAACTACCAGAGTATGAAGAGAGCTATGTCTGCAAGTGAAGATACTGAGGATTTACCTGCACCAGAAGAATCAAGTGAAGGATCTTTAAGATTAGAAGAACTGTTCCAGGAAAGTGAAGTTTCCCCTAGTGTTAGTAGTGAAGAGATTTCCCAAGAAGAAGAGGATCCTGTTGTTATTGAAGAGACTCTGAGTAGTCAAAGAGTTCCTGAAGATGGTAATGAAACTACAGAAGCAGAATTAGCAGATATGGAGAGTTCAGCCCTTGAAGTTGGTCAAGTGACAAGAGAGAAGCTAATGAAACTGCAGAAGAGGGATACAACGTTGGCTGATTTGTTCTTCAGAGTTGTTGATCAAGAAGAGATGCAACAAACCTCTACCTGTTATTATCTAAAGGAAGGATTGCTAATGAGGAAGCATCGACCTGCAGATATACCAGGAAATGCTGAATGGGGTGAATATCATCAAATTTTGATTCCATATCCATTGAGGAAACAAGTTGTAGCAGTAGCGCATGAGTCTGGACATATGGGAATCAGGAAGACTGTTGAGAAGATTATGAAGTATTTTTTCTGGCCTGGACTTCACAAGGACGTTAGCAAATTTTGCAGTGTGTGTCACACATGCCAGATAGCTGGAAAACCGAATGAAACCATTCAGAAAGCCCCTGCAACCCATAGAAGTTAGAGGAGAACCCTTTAGCAAGGTAATTATAGATGTGGTTGGGCCACTTCCGAAAACAAAGAAAGGAAATGAATATCTATTAACATTAATGTGTCCAGTGACTAGGTATCCTGAGGCGATTCCTGTAAGAAGTATAAGTGCAAAGGTAATTGCTGAGAAGTTGGTGGAGTTTTTTTCTCAAGTTTGGAATACCAGAAATTGTGCAAAGTGATAGAGGAACGAACTTTACTTCAAAATTATTCCAGGATGTGATGAACTTGTTAGAGTAAAACAACAGTTATCAACTGCTTATCATCCAGAGACTCAAGGAGCCTTGGAAAGGTTCCACCAGACATTGAAAAGTATGTTAACTAAGTATTGTAATGAATCAGGAAGAGAATGGGATGCTGGTTTACCTTTAATGTTATTTGAAGTTAGGAATGCTTATCAAGAAAGCATGGGATGTTCACCAAATGAAATGATTTTTGGTCGAGACATTAGAGGTCCATTGAAGATTCTTGCAGAGAATTGGGAAGAAAATCAAGAGGAAATCCAAGGAGAATATGTGAAGAACTTGAGGAAAAGATTAAGAGAAATTAGAAAATTTGAAAATAAGTCAAGAGAAAATGAAAAGGAAATATGATGCTAAAACTAAGCTAAGAAATTTTAGTATTGGACAGCAAGTTCTAGTGTTCTTACCAGTGAAAAGATTTCCCCTTACCAATAAGTTTCAAGGTCCTTATAGGATAATAGAGAAGTTAAGTGATCGAACTTATGTGATTGAAACACCAGGAAGAAGGAAACGACAAAGGAAGATACATGTGAATCTTTTGAAACCTTACTTCTCAGAGACTAAAACTGAAACAGTGTCAATAACACAAACAACTTCATCTACAGAGGACGATGATGGCTATGAATTAGGAGCTGAAAACAAGATGAACAATTCTTCAATATTAGAAAATTTGGAAGATAAACTAAAACATCTGAGTATTGAGCAAAGTAGTGAATTAAGTGAAGTTATTCAAAGTTTCCTGAAATTTTTGCAGATGTACCTAGGTGTACCAATCTGACAAAGCATGAGATAAAGATCAGAGAAGATGGAAAACCTTTTAAAATGAGAGCTTATCGCTTATCACCTTTTCATCGAGATGTTTTGAAGAAAGAAGTTGAATATTTGTTGCAGCATGGATTAGCAGAACCCAGTTCAAGTCATTATAGTTCTCCTTGTGTGTTAGTGAAGAAACCAGATGGCTCATTTAGGATGTGTACTGATTATAGGAAACTGAATTCCATCAGTGTGGCTGACAATTATCCCTTGCCTCTTATTGATCAATTACTTGATAATATTGGGCAAGCCAAATTTGTTTCAAGATAGACTTGTTGAAAGGATATTATCAAATTCCCTTAGAGGAGAATGCTAAGTTGCTGTCAGCTTTCATTACTCCTTTTGGACTGTATCAATACACTGTTTTGCCGTTTGGTCTGATGAATGCACCTGCAACATTCCAGCGAGTGATGGATCAACTACTAGGATCAATAGAAGGAGTAGGTGTATACCTTGATGACATTGTGATTTATTCTAATACATGGGAAGAACATCTGAAGATATTAAGGAAAGTGTTCAAGAAACTTCGGGAAGCAGGACTAACAATCAACTTACAAAAAGTGAGTTTGGAAAGGCAACTGTACAGTACCTAGGATTTGAAGTTGGAAAAGGCCTTCTCGCCCTATTGACGCTAATGTAGAAGGTATCCGTAAGGCTACCCTCCTGCTACGAGGAAACAGCTACAAAGATTTTTGGGCATGGCTGGATTTTATCGCCGCTTCTGTCCAAATTTCTCAGCCGTAGTAGCTCCCTTTAACTGACTTAACCAGTCCTAAAAGAAAGTTTGATTGACTCAGAATGTCAAGAATCATTTGAGAAGGTTAAAGCCATATTAACTTCAAGACCAGTGCTTCAAGCTCCAGACTTCAATAAAAGTTCGTGATACAAGTTGATGCATCCGACTGTGGAATTGGAGCTGTTCTACTTCAAAAAGATGACAACGGAATCTTACATCCAGTATGTTTTATGTCTTCAAAGTTGAAAAAGCACCAGAAAACATACTCAACAATTGAAAAAGAAACATTAGCATTAATCACAGCATTGAAAAAGTTTGAAGTGTATGTGAACCGACCTAGGAATGAAGAAATTTTAGTATTGTCGGATCACAACCAATCTCATTCATCAATAAGATGAAAAATAATAATATGAGACTGACCAGGTGGTCTTTATGCCTGCAACCATATAATGTAAGTGTTAAACACATTTCAGGAAAGATAATGTCATAGCAGATTATTTATCCCGTTGTGAATCGTTGATTCAAACCCGATAAGTAATCTTCTCGGGGAGGAATTTCATGATGTTGCCTTGTAATACGATATCCTCCTATAATATTGACATATTTACTTTTTTCATGTGTTATATTTAATGATAATGGTTGTTGAAGTGTCATATTTAGTTTGACATCAGATCTCAAAAGTACTAATGATTACTTGATAGCGTAATTTAGAATTGTTGTTATAATTTTAATAGTAACGTAATTTAGAATGAATATCTTTCTTAGTAAAAGCGTAGTATTGAACACGTGTGTGTGTGTCCAGGAAGGGCTTGTTTCATTTCAGTTGTCATCAGTTGAGATAAGAGGGAACGCTTTGTTTTGGGGTTAGCGATGACAGATTTGCAAAACAAACGCCAATTCGTCCCATACGGGCTCAAGACGAGTGATTTCATGTTGTTGCATGCGTTGTTTGAGTCACGACGCCACTTTGCGAGAAAGAATACGTGTCCTGATCAATTACGTCATGTTTTGTAAGATGCGTTCAAAACGTTTTGCTGGGATGACGTAACTTTCCTTCTAGAAGCTTCTCCATTGTATCTCGCACCCAAAACGCTTTAATGACGTCACCTCCTGCTTCTAGAACTTTTGTATCTCGTACCCAAAATGCTTTAATGACATCATGTAATTGTTTCACGTATTACTGGAATCCTAAAATTTGTTTCATTCTGATTTCTGAGACCAGTCGATTTGGTTCCATATCTCTCTCTCTCTCTCATTCCTAATTAGGAAGAGATTACTTTTAACGTAAATTTTTGTGGTCACTTTTAACATTAACTTTTGAGATCTGAATTTAGCAAAGTTATTTAGTTCGTAACGGCGCCTGGTAAAAAGTGTATTGTGTAACGCAGCTGCAGCAAGTGATTTACAGAGGTTTTCTCAAGTTGTGTAAGGTAACGTGAAATTTTACTTATTGATACCATGGTATGATAAGTTAGGAGGTTATGGTGTGATAAGTTAGAAATTTTGAACAAGTGAAATCATTATTGATAAATCTTACGTGTATTTTTGTGTGTTTTCTATTTACAATTTCTTTATATTTTCACATTTTTTATGTTTGTGATGTAACATTTATTTACATAGCATTGTAAATATTTCTTGGTAATTTAACATTGCATACTTAATTTAACATTGCATATTTAACATTGCATACATAATTTAACATTGCATACTTAATTTAACATTGCATACTTGATTTCATTTATTGAGATTTTCTTTTAAATCTTGAGTAATTCTTGATAGTTTAAATTTTACTTGATTAATTTAAATTCCTGATAAAGTTTTTTGAGTTAGTTTTGTTTCATAATTTAATTCAAGAATTCATTGAGTTTTGTGTTATTTTCAACTAATAGTAAATTTTTCAGATTGTGAATTTAATTAATTGTGAATTCTAGTTATAAACTTTGAATCTGAAAATAAATTTTTGTATTTAACATTTTTAGAAAAACAGTGTTTCATTTATTGATCACCAGTGAATAGGATTGATTGTGTGTGCATAAGGCAAAGTGATAAACATGTTTTGTTCTTTTTAGTTTTGCTAAAGTGAATTAAGACCAGGAAACAGTTAGAGTTTTTTGATGGAGTGATGCCCTTTACTCTAGAAGATTTCTAGTTTAATTTTTTATACCTCACACATATTCTGACGAACTTAGTTTGATTTTTCAAGTGATTGATAAATAAGTTTTTTCTTAAGGGATCACTGTTACCTTTAGAGTACTCAGTCGTAACAATTAATGTTATGAGAGTTCAGGTATCTGGCTGAAGTGAGGTATATTTTTGAATCTTGAGATTAGTTGTGTAATAACCAGGTACTTGATACGCATCGTGACAATATAGAGAGAGAGAGAGAGAGAGAGAGAGAGAGAGAGAGAGAGAGAGAGAGAGAGAGAGAGAGAGAGAGAGAGAGAGAGAGATAAGAAATATCCGAAATATCAAAACAAAATCTCTCTCTCTTTTTAAGGACCATATTTTCCTGCTCGGAAACAACCCGTTTCGTCTTTTTTTTTCAGAATTACGTTACCGCTACGGTTCCTGTTGAAGGACCCTAATAGGATTTTGGCTGGGGAGTGTTTTATGCGCCTAGTTACACTTTCGAAAACATTTTTTTTTTTTGTAAAATGCGGTATTTATACTTACGCGTTTTAAAGCCAAAATGTGCTCGACAAACATGTTTATATCTGGCAGTGTTGCATTGCCAAATTTGTTAGGAATCGCTCGAAAAATTGCGATAACTGGATGTTGTCATTTTCTAAAACTTTCAACATAATGTTAATTGTTATTAGCTTTTCGTAATGAAAGACTAAATGAAGTAAATGAATATTTATCTTCATCATAATTAATAATAATATCTGGGCTTTCCTTGAGAGCACCAAGAGAAGAGATTAAAAATTGCTATTATAACTTATATTATCATTTCGCTAGAATATTCAATATAATGTTAACAAAAATTATTTTTTCGCATTGAAATAATACATGAATATTTATAATTATGAGTAATAATTTCTGGGTTATCCTTAGAGCTCTAAGATGAGTGAAGATAAAAAAACCTATCACTGAAATATTAAATAAGATAATTATCTTACCCAACATTTTTCTTCGAATTAAGATACTATTAATCAAAATGCTTTTATTTAAAATCCTTTTAAAGATTATA
Organism: Macrobrachium rosenbergii; assembly: GCF_040412425.1. Classification (NCBI taxonomy): domain Eukaryota; kingdom Metazoa; phylum Arthropoda; class Malacostraca; order Decapoda; family Palaemonidae; genus Macrobrachium; species Macrobrachium rosenbergii. The sequence continues at coordinate 14,713,640 of NC_089746.1, forward strand.
TACTCTTAAATAAAATTATCTCCATCAGCTACGGAGTAACGACGATGGTAAGTTAAATCTGGAATTCATCCTCCGTAGAGTTTTCCTTCTTCACGGGAAAACCTTCGGCGTTACTTTGTAGCTAATATATTGAGAGTCAGAAATAGAATTACCCAAGTTTGCAACTACTCTTCCCTCCAGTAACCCTGAAAAATCAGTTATTAGAAAGATAGAAAAAAACTCTATATAAACTGAATGCAGATGATGTACAGTAGTTGTCAATTTCAGTAAAATAATAATAATATAATAATAATAATAATAATAATAATAATAATAATAATAATAAAATAATAATAATAATAATAATAATAATAATATTAATAATATTAATATTACTATTATTATTATTTATTATTATTATTATTATTATTATTATTATTATTATTATTATTATTATTAGAGAGAGACAATCCACAGTTATGTATGGGGACATATATATTTAAAAATAAATCTCTGCAGAGAGCTTTCGGGAATCTGTGTATTCCTTTTTCAATCTGAAAAAGGGGAATCGAACAGATTCCCGAAAGCTCTCTGTAGAGATTCATTTTCAAATATATGTACCCATACACAACTGTGGATTTGTTTCTCAATTTCAAGACTCATGCTACTATGAGTATTTTCTAATTATTATTATTATTATTATTATTATTATTATTATTATTATTATTATTATTACATAATAATAATAATAATAATAATAATAATAATAATAATAATATTATTATTATTATTATTATTATTATTATTATTATTATTATTATTATTCAAAATAAACGAAATAAAAAAATATATATTTTCTGAAAACTGACACAGAATCTCTCCTACCATGATTATAAGAAGTACTCTTCGGAGGAGATTGTAATGAAAATCATGAATATTGATGCCTCAGCCTCTTTCTGAGAAAAATCTCCTCATCTCATTTGAATTTATATGACGTGACCGAGATTCAAAGGCGGTGATAAGATATGCATATTATTTTACCGGCCTATGGCTTGGATCAATAAGTGGTAGGTTATACTGTCTAACCTTAAGGCACCTTATGGTTTTATGATTTGTAATGTACAATCACACACACACACACACACACACACACACACACACACACATATATATATATATATATATATATATATATATATATATATATATATATATATATATATATATATATGTGTGTGTGTGTGTGTGTGTGTATGTATGTATATATATGAATTGGTAATATAGTCAGTTCATGAAAAATAAATATCTTTTGCTAACTTATTTGTCATTTTGTGAAGTTATATACTTATGCCAATGGCTATTAACATGATATCAAAATAATGATTTACAGACAGGAAACGGGTTCTTCACGAAGAGGTAAAGTCTTACTCTTTCTTCTCACATTTGTTTTTTACGGAACTTGGATAACTGATTGAATTGATCTGATACTCGAAACTGGCACCACAGAGTCTAGGGTCATCGATGACGAAAATACATTAATACAGTAATTGTTAAAGCAAATTACTTGTATTAGTGCAACGAATGTGGCGGATTTCATGAATGTTTGGGTTATTTTCATATCCACTTACACCTTTAAAAAAATGAACGCAACCATCCTAACCGGAATGCGTACAGCAACAACCACTCGAAATGCCTACAACAACAACATAAACAAGCAGAAGTAGCACCTAAAAATAAATCTAAATGAACGCAACCATTCCAACCGGAATGCGTACAGCAACAACCACTCGGAATTCCTATAACAACAACAACATAAACAAGCAGAAGTAGCACCTAAAAATAAACCCAAATGAACGCAACCATCCTAACCGGAATGCGTACAACAACAACATAAACAAGCAGAAGTAGCACCTAAAAATAAATCTAAATGAACGCAACCATTCCAACCGGAATGCGTACAGCAACAACCACTCGGAAATGCCTATAACAACAACATAAACAACAGCAGTAAGCAGAAGTAGGAAAACGCTTTCGCGATCGTGAGAACCGGAACACATGGCTCCCCGGATTAAGTGAGAATTGCAGAAAATGTCTAAAATGGTTGAAAGTCAAAAATATTTCAAATGTTGTGCCGGCGAAGGACAGGTATGATACGCTATTATACGACGGGGGGAATCAGATTTCGACGGTGCTGAAATGTATGCTGTAAATGAAATATGACGCCGCTTCTATACGTCGGTCTGTGTGTGTGTGTGTGTGTGTGTGTGTGTGTGTGTGTGTGTGTGTGTGTGTGTATCTCGTGAATTGTTGTGAAAAGAAATTACATTTCCATGGGGAATAAAACACATTGTATGTAATAGAACTTTATATGACCCTTTTCCTTACTCTCTCTCAAATTTCGATGGGGAAGTAAACAAATTGTATATTATAGAATTTTAAATGGTCCTTTTCCTTTCCTCTCTCTCTCTCATTTCGAAAGGGAAGTAAAGACACTCTATATAATAGAAGTTTCAACAGTCCTTCTGTCTCTGTCTGTCTGTCTCTGTCTCTCTCTTTCTTTCTCTCTCTCGCAAATTCAAATTTCGATGGGGAAGTAAACAAATTATATATTATAGAACATTAAATAGTCCTTCCCCCCCCCTCTCACTCTGATGTGGAAGTAAACAGATTGTATATAACAGAAATTTAAATAGTCATTTTCCCTTCCTCTCTCTCTCTCTGATGTGGAAGTAAACAAATAGTATGTAACAGAACTTTACATTGCTCTGTTACATTGCCCCCTCGCCCCCCTCTCTCTCTCTCTCTCTCTCTCTCTCTCTCTCTCTCTCTCTCTCTCTCTCTCTCTCAAATTTCAATGCGGAAGTAAAGAAACTGTATATAATAGAACTCACTCTCTCTCTCTCTTTATGTAAGGATTATTGAATAAAGGAAGCGTTGGTATTTCGTGTGGATAAACTACTTTAATTCTACCTTTCCCTCTCCGAATTATCTCTCTTCTTCGTCCCTATTAATTTTATTCTTACTAATCTTGCTGTGAATGCTATCTTCTCTCCATTTTTAACAATAAACCTTTGTTTTCCTTAAAAAGATTAAAATATAAAATTCATGGTTCATGAATCTTGCAACTACATAACATGAGATTTCTGCACTCGATGCAAATTTTGCTGTTGTTTCGCTTTGCTATTTCAACAGAGCTTAAACGGCATTCTCTGATTAAAATTATTATTATTATTATTATTATTATTATTATTATTATTATTATTATTATTATTATTATTATTATTCAGAAGATGAACCGTAATCATATGGAACAAGCCCACAGGGGCCACTGACTTGAAATTCAAGCTTCCAAAGAATATGGTGTTCATTTGAAAGAAGTAACAAAAAGTAATAGGAAATACAGAAAAAAAAGAGATCAGTTATTAGATGAGAAAAATAAATTAACGAATTCATATGTAAATAGGTAAAATGTATTCATGTGCAATTGGATTAATCATCTCGTAATACGCTTAATACAACGGAGATCTCTAATCATAGTCTTTGTGTATATATATATTATTCACAAAAGTTCGAAAT
>NC_089746.1:14722194-14732194 GCF_040412425.1 Macrobrachium rosenbergii
TAAACTTTTATGTTTAATGTATTCATTTATTATGTAGTGATGGTAGCTATTCAGAAATGATGCCTTTATGGCTCTATCATTCCAGTTGCAGTACATACATATGTATTTATATATATAATATTTATATATGTATATACATTTAGTATGTATATATATACATATGTATGCATGTACAGATATATATGTACATATATATACACACATATAAATATATAAATAAATAAATATATATATACATATATATGTATACATATATACGCTATATGTATATGTATATCATCTTGAGCTACCTTAGATATGGAGACAAAAGAGCACAACTAAGACAAGTATTTAGTAAAAACAATAACTATCAGAGAGAGAGAGAGAGAGAGAGAGAGAGAGAGAGAGAGAGAGAGAGAGAGAAGAAGAAGAAGAATAAACGAGGCGGTTTTCAACAAATCAAATTTGACAAGGCGGAAAAACGCTCCTGCCCCAACCCTGGGTCGCATTTTTGAAAAATGGTCGTTAATCTTGTCCAGTTCTGGAGAAGGCAGTCGGCCCATGGCGTGAGTCATTTTCTTGACTGTGGCTTTTTAGTTCTCTGTAAAAGAAAACTGTTGTGCCGGCTTTTTCTGTCCGTCAGCAATATTTTCTGTCAGCACACTTTTTCTGTCCGCTCCCAGATCTTAAAAACTACGGAGGCTAGAGGGCTGCAAATTGGTATGTTGATCATCCACACTCCAATCACCAAACATACCAAATTGCAGTCCTCTAGCCTCAGTAGTTTTTATTCTATTTAAGGTTAAAGTTAGCCATAACCGTGCTTCTGGCAACGATGTACGATAGGCCACTACTGGGCTGTGGTTAAAGTTTCATGGGCCGCGGCTCATACAGCATTATACCGAGACCACCGACAGATAGATCTATGCGCTGTAGCGGCTGTGCAGAAAACTAAATTGCGCCGAGGAAACTTCGGGGCATTTTTTACTTGTTTTTTCTTTCTAATCAAATAATCGAAAAACACAAGCGTTTGCAGCACGCTGCTATTTCCATGTTTTTTTTTTTTTTTTTGCTTGGTTTTGAAATCGAATACGATGAGTTTTCCATTGCAGTTATGTACAACTTCATATTCTTTGAAAGACTTAATTTTAAGTCAGTGGCCCCTGCAGTGCGCTTGTTCCATATGGACAGGGTTCATTTTCTTTGATAATAATAATAATAATAATAATAATAGTCTTTGGAAGTTTGGATTATTTAAAGTCGGTGGCCCCTGTGGTGGGGGCCTTGTTCCATATGGATAGGGTTCATCTTCTGAATAATAATAATAATAATAATAATAATAATAATAATAATAATAATAATAATAATAATACCGCTCAATGAATAATCTTATAAGTTTAAGAAAGACGATTGTAACATAAACAGTTTTTGGAATCGAAAGAAAGATATTAAAAAATAAAGGTAACCGAATCCATTAATAATAATAATAATAATAATAATAATAGTAAAAGCAGTAGAAATGAAATCAGCTAACACGAAAAGAAAGTTCAGCCGTAAGGTAACTTTCACGGTCAAAAAAAAAAAAAAAAAAAAAAAAAAAAAAAAAAAGCACACGGCCATTTAAGACCAAATTATAAACTCATGGCAAGGAATATAGCCCGTGTGACCATAGTGCCCTTCCCACCCTCCCTACCTCTCCCCCTTCAAGCAAAGGAGGGGGAAAGGAAGGAAGGAAGGCAGCCAAGTAGATAAACGCCGTTCAGAGCACATTTTTCCCTGCTCGGACTCCCGTTATATCAAGGCATAAGTGTGGCCATTAGACAGGTTAATTACAAGGCCGACTGAGCATTATCATAATTACCTCAGGTTGAAATGATTCCCCGGGAGCGGCTGCGACCTCACATTACCTTTGCATGGTTGGTGGTGGCGGGGCGGTGTAATTCCTCTCCTATTTCTTCTTCTGCTTCTTATTCTCGTTCTTGTTCCTCTTCTTGTTCATGTGTTTTCTTCTTCTTCTTCTTCTTCTTCTTCTTCTTCCTCTTCTTCTTCTCCCTCTTGTTTTTCCTCTCCTCCTCCTCCTCCTCCTTCTTCTTCTTCTTCTTCTTCTTCTTCTTCTTCTTCTTCTTCTTCTTCTTCTTCAGTTCCGTGTAAGCTAGGCCAGGTGGAGGAGGGTGTTTTCTGTTTTTTTTTTTTTTTTTTGCTTGCGTTGATTGACCACCCTGATCAAGAGAGAAATAATAGGAATGAAATGTATATACAGAATATTTACGTACATACATACATAATACATCTCTCTCTCTCTCTCTCTCTCTCTCTCTCTCTCTCTCTCTCTCTCTATATATATATATATATATATATATATATATATATATATATATATATATATATATATATATAGAGAGAGAGAGAGAAGAAGAAAGAGATGAGAGACAGAGAGATAAGAGTTTAATGTAGGCATGCATGTATATGTGCATGGCAGAATATTCTGAATAAACATTTCATTCCTATTATCTCTCTCTCTCTCTCTCTCTCTCTCTCTCTATATATATATATATATATATATATATATATATATATATATATATATATATATTAATATATTATAATATATATATATTATGAGTTTAACTATATTATAAAGACATATGTTATCCTATATTGCAAATGCATTATATATATATATATATATATATATATATATATATATATATATATATATATATTAATACATAAGCGTTACATTTATACAAGCGAGATCCATATGAAAATCCACGTAGCCTAAAGAAATAACTAATTCATTTGAACGTAATCTTTATATGACGAGAAAGGCTTTATCTATTTTCTTTCAATTTGAATAAAATAATTTGTTTCGTGGTAGTCCAAAGTCATGAGGAACAGCTATGAAAATATTGCATTGTATTAACCAGATGAGATCTCCTGAATAATAATAATAATAATAATAATAATAATAATAATAATAATAATAATAATAATAATAATAATAATAATAATAATCATCTGTATAATAAAAATCCACAATTATATAGTAATAAATATACTGCTACGTAATATAATTGTGGATTTTTATTACAAAGATTTTTTTTCACGAGATTGTGAATTTCTTAGCAATCTTCTCCTAGTATTCAAGCTGTTTTCTCGCCGCAGAAATTTGGCTTGAAGTTCGCTGACTGCAACCAATCAGAATTCGCCATCCATGACCCCCGCTGAAGCCCGTGTAGATTCAGAAGGACCTATGCAATCTGCCAGTCTCTACTAGCTCCCGCTGATTGACAGAAGAGTTTCGAAACGCGTCGCGGCAACAATTGTTATAACTAACTGTATAGAATATATAAAGAAGAAATAGATTTTGACTTTTCCCCCATGAAATGACAAATATATAAGCAACCTCCACTGAAGAGAAGTCCGCAATAAGGAAAATAAAAAAGTCTTCTAAAAATAAATGCAGCTGAAGCAGCAATAATATTCAATAGAACCAATAATAATAATAATAATAATAATAATAATAATAATAAAGGAGTGATGGACTGAAGGGCGGTTTATCCTGATGTTCACAATCTCCATGAGCATGAGTGTATGTTTGTGTGTGTGTATGTTTAATATTTGCAACAGCAGTAACTGATTATACTTGACACGGAATCTTAACAACTCGTCTTTGTATGAACTATGAAGGGGGTGTTTAGTGAAGGGTAGAGTAGGGTGGTTGAGAAGGAGGTTGGGGATGGGGGTACCTTTATTCATCATTTCGCATATGACTTCGGCTAACTGCTCCCTAATGAGGTGATTAGAGTCGTTAATAAAATAGATATACGAGCGTGGAGCGTCACGCTACATAGATCAAAAGAGGTGTATTTTTTTTGCAAGGTATAATATCTGCGGGACAATTTTTTCCCCCTTCTCGGTGGTTTTTGGCGAGCGAAAATTCTAATACTTTGGTTTTCTATTTCTTATTAAATTTGTTTTCGGTTTATGAGTCGTTATTGTTTATCTTATTTATGCATTACTAATTTTCCCAGTCGTTTAATACTTTGCATATATATTGGTGAGTCGGAAATATGGTTGATATATAATGTATAGATAATATATGAATATAGATAATATTTAACATAGATAATATATAATATAGATAATATTTCACATAAATATATATCGATAATATTTAACAGATAATATATAATATAGATATTTAACATGGATAATATATAATATCGATAACATACTATAGACAATGCATGACATTATCCATCATACTATTCTCTAATGCATTTAAATATTAAAATCTGAATAATGACTTTCTTTTAGTAGCTAGACTGTTCTTTTCATAGGAGTAAATTCAGGATATATCTATTGAGGACACGATTCGCTTCCTTGCCCTCAATAATTCTATCTAATGCCTTCAATTTTTCATTTTATTGATTTCATTCTCATTATTGAAACGAACTTCTCCGTTCCCTTGGCTTCTGCTGATAAGAATCAATAAGTGATTTTAATTTTCATTTTACTATGTAAACCCTGTGTGGCTGTTTGTGAATATATGGATGCCTCTCTAAGCTATTTCAAAGCGCCTAATTCCTATATTTTTTTTATTTAATTCTTGAATGTTTTAATTTTCAATTTTTGTGCATTTATTTTTCGAATTTTAAACGTTTATTATTTTTTTGCGCGTTTAATGTTCGAATGTTTACAATTCTTAAAATTTCTTGTGTATTTGATTTTTTCATTTCTTCGTTTTTCCAAGATGTTAATGACAGAAAAAAGGAAGAGAGAGAGAGAGAGAGAGAGAGAGAGAGAGAGAGAGAGAGAGAGAGAGAGAGAGAGAGAGAGAGAGAGAGAGATTTTTATAGTAGGCTAATAAGGTAGTAATGGTTAGACATGTTTAAAAATGCAAAGAGAGAGAGAGAGAGAGAGAGAGAGAGAGAGAGAGAGAGAGAGAGAGAGAGAGAGAGAGAATGAGAGAGAGAGAGAGAGAGAGAGAGAGAGAAAATGCAAAGAGAGAGAGAGAGAGAGAGAGAGAGAGAGAGAGAGAGAGAGAGAGAGAGAGAGAGAGAATCAAGTACCCTGACCTCTCGAGTAATGGGACAATTCCCTCTGACATGTATTTACAGTTACCATATTTTTCTTAACCTTGAAATATTTAGATAATACGACAATTAAGCCCTTCTCCTTTGAAGAGAGAGAGAGAGAGAGAGAGAGAGAGAGAGAGAGAGAGAGAGAGAGAGAGAGAGCACCCTGACCTATGGTTATAATGGGACAATTCCCTCTGACTTACAAATTCAGTTTGCATACTCTCAGCCCCAAATTAATCGTTCTTTTGCATTCACGTCAGTCGAACAGATTTCGTTCATAAGTTAGACATAAGGGCAAGTTTTTCCTCTCTTTACCTCCAACGTTGCTTTGTCTCTCTCTCTCTCTCTCTCTCTCTCTCTCTCTCTCTCTCTCTCTCGATGGGTGGATAAGTCTACAGCTGAATAATAGATGGAAAAAGCTAAAAGGGGCAAAAGGCAAGAAAAAACGAAGGAAAATCAACAAACAGAAATAAAAGAGCGTGGATGAATAGTACTGTACCTCTTCCTCCTCCGCTCGTCTATATACAGCAGGTCTCTCTCTCTCTCTCTCTCTCTCTCTCTCTCTCTCTCTCTCTCTCTCTCTCTCTCTCTCTCTCTCTCTCCCTCTTCAGTCATACATATTGTATGAATGGGTTTGTTATACATCCGTGACTAACGTAGGAAGGTTCTCAATTTTTGGTCGTTCGTATTCCGCGCACGTACCTTTCCATTGCAGGTTTTGAGAATCACTACTACTCTCCTCCTCTTTTTTTTTTTTTTGTGGGTCTTTTATTTAACGACTGAGGTATACCTTTATGTGGGTGAATACGCTAGTACAATTGGTTGGCGGGATTCTGTTTACTTTTTTTATAAAAAAGGAATGAACAAGGTGTATGAATTACTTTATTTGTTTGGGCAGAATTCTCAGTATATATATGTGTGTATATCTAATATATATATTAAAAGAAGAAGAATATATATATATATACACACATATATATTATATTATATATATATATATATATATATATATATATATATATATATATATATATATATATATATATATATATAGATGACGAGAGCTTAATTTTATTCTATTCCATATATAATGGGATAAACACGATTTACGAATCACTTCATTTCGTTTGACTGAATTCTCAGTATCTATTTAGATGACGAGAACATCATTTTATTCTTATTTTATTCATATTTAAAGGAGAAATAAACAAGGCGAAAGAATCATTACTAAAATAATTTGCTTTGGAGTTAAATGATCGATTCTCATCACATCTGGTGGAATTCTCGATCTAGTTCGCTGTCAAAATTCCTATTTTTTTTGTTTTGTTTTTCAACTTAAAAAAGAAATAAGCAAGATATCAAAATTACGAGAACCTAATTTCATTATTATTTTATTCGTATTCAAATGAGAAATAAACAAGGTGAAAGAGTCATTACTAAAGTTTGCTTTGGAGTTAAATGATCGACTATCATTTCGTCTGGTGGAATTCTCAATCAAGTTGGCTGACAGAATTCCATTTTTTAAAATCCCCCCTGGGGGAGTAGTGCCGTCAGTGCACCCCATGCGGTGCAATGTAGACATTACTTAAGTTTCTTTGCAGCGTCCCTTCGGCCCCTGGCTGCAACTGTTTTTATTCCCTTTACTGTACCTCCGTTCATATTCTCTTTCTTCCATCTTACCATCCACCCTCTCCTAACAATTGATTCATAGTGCAACTGTGAGGTTTTCCTCCTGTTACACATTTCAAACTTTTCACTGTCAATTTCCGTTTCAGCGATGAATGGCCTTAGTTGCCCCAGTGCTTGGCATGTATGCCTAAAATCTATAAAGCAAATTTTTAAAATTTATTTTTACGTAACAAGGAAATAATTAAGATACAGAATCACTAATGCCTTTTACGTTACATATATACATATACTTTTGCCTCATGTAACAAGACATTTCTTTTGTAAAAATAAATATTAAGCGATGAGTGATAAGTGCTTCGGTCCAACCAGGCGGCGGTTCGAATATTTTATTAATAAATACGTGTGTGTGTTTCTATGTATGAGTGGGCGAGATATTGTGCTGTGTAGGTGTGTGGGTGTGTATTTGTGTGAACAGTACTTTGTAAACAGTGTGCTATTTAAAGTGTACTGTAGACATACAAAGCATGTTGCTTTACATGTTTACTGTACATATGTATGTGTGTATGTATGCGTATGAATAAGGAAGATACTATGTTGTATACGCGTGTAAGTTTGTGTTTTGTGTTTGTGCAAGCAGTACTTTAAACAGCGAACTTAATGTATTTATCCAGCTGTAGACCCACAAGCATAGAGGTTATACAAACGTAGACCAAAGCATATATATATATATATATATATATATATATATATATATATATATATATATATATATATATATATATATATATATATATATATATATATTATATATATATATATTTATATACATGTATATGCATATTATATAAATCATATATACGTATATAAATGTAAATATATATATATATATATATATATATATATATATATATATATATATATATATATATATATATATATATATATATATATATATATATATATATATATATTTATATACACACACACACAAAAGGTTATTCAAGGTCAACATCATCTTCTCGGCGAGAATCACGATAGCTCTCGCCATCCCTAAACTAACGAATGGAAATTCCTGCCAATAATGACCAGCTGGTGAAATTTAGAACTCCACAGTAGGAATTACCTTGCTCATTGTCCTCCGCTTGATTGCAATGTTGTTGCAGTGATTGCAAGGGGGTCAACGGATGCTGGGAATGGCTAGATAGATCTTTCTATCTGTTTCGCGAGATGAATTCCTGGGTCTCTGAAATTCGCCGTGTAAGGAATGGAATGGAATATACAATTTAGGCCAAAGGCACTTGGACCTATGGGGTCATTCAGCGCTGAAAGGGGAAACTGAGAGTAGAGAGGCTTGAAAGGTGTAACAGGAGGAAAACCTCGCAGTTTCACTATGAATCAATGGTTAGAAGAGGGTGGATAGCAAGATGGAAGAGAGAGAATATAAATGGAGGTAATAAAAGGAATGAAAAGGGTTGCAACTTGGGGTGGAAAAAAAATTAAGCATACCTTAGTTTAACCAGACCACTGAGCTGATTAACAGCTCTCCTAGGGCTGACCCGAAGGATTAGACTTATTTTACGTGGCTATGAACCAATTGGTTACCTAGCAACGGGACCTATAGCTTATTGTGGAATCCCAACCACATTATAGCGAGAAATGAATTTCTATCACCAGAAATAAATTCCTCTAATTCTTCACTGGCCGGCAGGAGACTCGAACTCGGGCCTAGCAGAGTGCTAGCCGAGAACTCTACCGATTCGTCCAACAAGGAACTACTAGGGGCCGAAGGGACGCTGCAAAGAACCTTAAGTAATGCCTACAGTGACCCGCGTGAGGTGCGCTGATGGCACTACCCCCCTACGGCATCTACCGTGGAAGGACGACTAGATGCTTTAGGACTGAAGTGAGTTTGAGGGCGTAGGATTCCAGCCTGCGTAGGATTCGGAAGGGATAGGATTGATGTGAATGGGTGAAAGTGTCGTAGGAGGTGGTGGTAGCGGGTGGTGTGGGGTCAAATCCCCTCCCCAACGAAAACTTGAGAAGAAATATATTACGCTGGAATATCGATATGCAATTGTGATATATTTTTCTCTTGCTTGTTTTGGAAAGGCGTTGTTGGAAAAATATACCGTAATGGAAAAATATATTACAATGGTAAAAATGTATTATAATGGAACATCAGTGTAAAAAAAATATTATTTTGGTAAAAATATGTCGTCATATTGGCAAAAATGTGTTATAATTAAAAATATACTATAACTGAAAAACAGAACTGTTTTACAATGGAAAAAATATGTTACAATGGAGAAAATATAATGTAAAATATATTATAAGGGAAAAAATATATTACTGGGGTAAAAATACATTATTTTGGAAAAATATACATTATAATGAAAAAATTTATATAGTAGAAATATATTATAATGGAATTATATTATAATGGAAAATATATATTACAATGGAATTATATTATAATGAAAAAAGTCATAATAATGGAAAAATATATTATAATGGATGCGATAAATAGTCCGTCAATGACACTGTCAATACAGAATAAATTAAGGCAAATGAAAAAATAAGACAGAAGAAATTGATAAACAAAATAATCCGTGAATTAAGAAGACAAGAGAAAGAGGAAACAAAAGCAAGTAGGAAGTTATTCCTTGAAAAACCTAAAATAAAAAAAAAAATGTCCCAGATAATACAGGAACCTGAACGACGCATAGTAATAAAAGGAGCTTAAACATTTATAAAAAAATAAAACACACTCTCCAAGAACAAGACGAAAAGCACTAATAAAAAAAAACTGTCTTTGACTGAAATAAAAGAAAAACTATGACAGGAAATAAAATCAACAACGATTATGAATTCCCAGCTTGACCTTTTTAAGAAGGAAAAAAACTTCTACGAAAAACAGACTGTAAAAACCTAAAGAACTAAAAAAAAACACTAATGCTATCCTAAAAAACATCAGTGACTTCAATAAAAAAGTGGCGTAGATGAAATGAAATCGACAGTAATAAATTCCAAGCTTCATCTCTTGACGAAAAAAAAAACACTTCTACGAAAAACATAGAATGAAAAACCTAAAAAAAAGCTTCCCTTAAAAAACCGTCCTTGATTTGAATAAAAAAAAAAGATGACAGACCAAATAAAATCAACAACAGTAATAAATTCCCAGCTTTATCTCTTTAGGTAAGAAAAAAAAAATACTCCTACGAAAAACATAGACTGGAAAAACCTCAAAAAACTAAAAAAAAACCAATAAAAAACCGAAGAAGAGCGAGGGACGACCTCGCTCAAAAAAT
>NC_089746.1:14737194-14754694 GCF_040412425.1 Macrobrachium rosenbergii
CGTAAGATAAAATAGTCTAGGATTTCTATAATGGAGTAATAACTTTTCTTAGGCTACCGTTTAAAAAAAGACCTTCTTAGTTTACAGCAGAGAGAGAGAGAGAGAGAGAGAGAGAGAGGCCTTGCTTAAAAAGCAAACTTTTAAAGAGCGCACTAGTCCTAGAGAGAGAGAGAGAGAGAGAGAGAGAGAGAGAGAGAGAGAGAGAGAGAGAAAAGCCCTATTTAAAAGTAAATCAGAGGGCATACTATCCTGGAGAGAGAGAGAGAGAGAGAGAGAGAGAGAGAGAGAGAGAGAGAGAGAGAGAGAGAGAGAGAGAGAAGCCCTGTTTAAAAGTAAATTATCAGAGCGCATACTATTCCTGGAAAGAGAGAGAGAGAGAGAGAGAGAGAGAGAGAGAGAGAGAGATAGAGATAGAGAGAGAGAGAGAGAGAGGAAGCCCTGTTTACAAGTAAATTATCACAGGGCTTACTATTCCTGGAAAGAGAGAGAGAGAGAGAGAGAGAGAAACTTTGCCTAAAAGCAAATTTTTAAAGAGTGCACTACTCCTGAAAAGAGAGAGAGAGAGAGAGAGAGAGAGAGAGAGAGGTCTACTTAAAAGCAAATTTTTAAAGAGCGCACTAGTCTTGGAGAGAGAGAGAGAGAGAGAGAGAGAGAGAGAGAGAGAGAGAGAGAGAGAGAGTGAGAGAGAGAGGATATTTCAACACAGTACATACATACATATATAAACAAACGCACATGATATATATCAGATTACAACCTTACTCTAAACTGGTAAAAGACACGATTTTTCCTTTCTCCTGAATCGACAAAGCTCACGGAAAAAAGAAAGAAAGAAAAAAAAATGGTGCGCTACAATGTCCTCTTTTCCCCGAGAGAGATAGCAGACGAAAACTCAAAACAAAACTCCTCTGAGATCACTTTCATCACTTTTCTTTTTGAGCCGGAGGACGCGGAAAGGCGAAAATCATCCCAGATCGTCTTTCCTTTGAGAGCGAGATAAGACCAACGTTTGTAGTAGTGGTAGGTCTAGGTCTAGACCAACGTTCGTACTAGGTATAGGTCTAGGCGAGGTAAAGAGAGAGAGAGAGAGAGAGAGAGAGAGAGAGAGAGAGAGAGAGAGAGAGAGCTTTGGTCTAGGGTCCGGCTTGCGCAGTAGTAGGTCTAGGTCTAGGCGAGAGAGAGAGAGAGAGAGAGAGAGCGAGAGAGAGAGGAGGCATGGGTCTAGCGTCTGGCTTATGCATTAGTAGGTCTAGGTCTAGGAGAGAGAGAGAGAGAGAGAGGAGTCATGGGTCTAGGGTCTGGCTTATGCAGCAGTAGGTCTAGGTCTTAAGCGAGGCAAAGAGAGAGAGAGAGAGAGAGAGGAGACTTGGGTCTAGGCTGAGGTCTGGCTGGCTCGAGCGAGCGAGCGAGAGAGCCACAGCAGCAGCAGCAGCAGCAGCAGACGTTGTTGACACAGCGTTTGTCACTGAGAGGCGTCTTTGAGGAGCGGAATAATGTTATGTAAATGAGGGCGAGGAACTTCTGTATACACAATTATTCAGCATCACGGGAGGAGAGGAAAGACTCTTTGCCGGTGACAAGTTCTTCTTAAGGACGCGGGGAGATTAAACAACGCTCGTTTAGGGATGGATGTGACTCGTCGTTTCGCAGCAGTGTGGGTTAAATGGATTAATTCATTGTTGCTACACTTGCAGGCAGCGAGAGAGAGAGAGAGAGAGAGAGAGAGAGAGAGAGAGAGAGAGAGAGAGAGAGAGAGAGAGAGAGAGAGTCTTTAGGTTATGACTATTTCCTCTTGTATAAGGACATGACATATTAATTCATTGTTGCTAGATTTGCAGAGAGAGAGAGAGAGAGAGAGAGAGAGAGAGAGAGAGAGAGAGAGAGAGAGAGAGAGAGAGTCTAAAGAATCTTTAGGATATGACTATTCCCTCTCGTATAAGGCCACAGCATATTTAAAAAATGTATTTTCGTGACTTCCTTACCTTTTTTACCCCTGCCAAAAACTACAGGCCTATTCCCAGATCATTCCAACTAAATGAATCATATATGGACAGAAATGCATAATTTGAATTAAATAATTTACGTAATCTTCTTTTCTAAGCCTTCAGGTGATACATACATCTACAAGTAACTTACGAATACAAGATAATAATATATAAATATATATATATATATATATATATATATATATATATATATATATATATATATATATATATATAAAATAGATGTCTTTATGTGTACGTGTGTGCGGGTGTGTGCGTATGTTCCACATACACTCTAAAACGCACTGAGCAATTTCAACCAAACTTGGTATATATATGACTTACTATCTCGAAAACAACACTGTGGGGGTAAGACATCACTAGCACCAAAGTGGAAAGGGGTGGGAGGGCTTTCCTGAAACGGGACTGGTTCTGCCCGTGAAACGGGGCTGGTCATGCCCGTAGACTCAGTAACTTTACGAATTTATCATACCTAATTTCGGTATGCATATGACTTACTATCTGGAAAAGAATACTGGGGTTAAGACATCAACGGCACCAAAGGGGGTGGGTGTTGGGAAGGGGAGGAGAGAGAGAGAGAGAGAGAGAGAGAGAGAGAGGTGTTTATCGGTTGTTAATCAGTGTGTGTATATATATATATATATATATATATATATATATATATATATATATATATATATATATATATAACCTCAAGATAACAGTGTGACTTTCTCTCTCTCTAAAACCTCTGTGCTTATCTGTCTGTCTCTCTGTCTGTCTGTCCTGCTGCCAGAGGGCAGCACCTCACCTCCTCTCTCTCTCTCTCTCTTTGACACAAGTCAAACCCAGATCAAACGAGATCCGCCGAGTTTAAATTCCCTGGCTGACAAGTCGATTTCAATTTGGAGGCTGGAGGGAAGGAAGATGGCTCTCTGCTCGGCTGTGGTGCGAGGGAAGGGGAAGGGGAAGGGGAAGGGAAGGGGGAGAGAGAGAGAGAGAGAGAGAGAGAGAGAGAGAGAGAGAGAGAGAGAGGAAGTATATAGGCTGAGGAGTTAAAGGGAGGAAGGGAAGTTATGGAAAGGAATGGCCCAGGGGCGAGAGAGTACAGGAAGGGATGGCAATGTAACTGGCTTGTATTCTCTCTCTCTCTCTCTACCTTCCCTTTCATCTGCATACGAGCCTAACGTGGTTGGCCCAACACAGTGGCAGCATTCCTTTCCCCAACCTTACGTTCGTTCATTATTATTCAATACTCCATTTTTTCCTGTTTGTTTCATCTACTGTTCCACTTCCCCCATCTTCCTCTCTCCCTACCCCTTCCCTCTCCCTCCCCCCTCGTGAATACTGGCCAAGGATTCATATTCAGAGCCGTTGTGTAGAGTTGGAGTAAAAAAAAAAAAAAAAAAAAAATATATATATATATATATATATATATATATATATATATATATATATATATATATAGTATTATCTATATATATACATATACATACACAATTCTATAAATATATATTATATATATACATATCTATATATATATGTATATATATATACATATATATGTTTATAAGTACATATATATATATATATATATATATATATATATATATATATATATATATATATATATATATATATATATATATATATATATATATATAATGTATGTATCTGTCTCAAGATGTTGATTTCTGTTTATTCAAATTTAATTCAAGTTTTATTTTGAGGAAAGGTCACTAAGGCGTGCAACCTCATGTAACTTCGTAACTCTGGTCCGAAGAAGAAGAAAAATAAAAAAAAAAATAAACTTGATCTATTGTAGGAAATTCTTATTTGTGCATCAGGCGTATAATTCTTCGTTTTATTGATACTTAATTTTTTATTAATGTCATTTCTACTTTTTAGTATTGTTATTAATATAATAAACGTTAAATGCAAATGTTAAAATTAGCACCTATTAGCTTTTCCTTAGGCCTTTTCGGTTTCCAGTATTTCTTGTCTTTAATTGGTCTATGTTTTCAAAGGTTTATTTTTTCCAGATAAAATTTCTAATATGAACTTGAAAAAAATAAATATTTTTTTTTGTAAAACATGGAGATATACGTGGATGCTCTCTCTCTCTCTCTCTCTGTCTCTGTCTCTCTGTCTCTGTCTCTCTCTCTCTCTCTCTCTCTCTCTTTTATATACATATTCCGAAGTGACATTTTTCCTGCCAATTTAACGTTAGTCAGGAATTGGTAGATGCAATATAGAGAGAGAGAGAGAGAGAGAGAGAGAGAGAGAGAGAGAGAGAGAGAGAGAGAGAGAGAGAGAGAGAGAGAGTCATTGATAACAATCCTATCGGTTACAATACTTGTGTGGAAGAAAATAAATTTATGAAGCTTTAAAAGCCCAGGTCACCAGCAACATATATATATATATATATATATATATATATATATATATATATATATATATATATATATATACCTCTAACGCTCGATTGTGAAGATCGTTAAAGAATTTCTGATACCGAAAAAACAATCATTAATGCTACATTTGAAATAGACTAGTGTTTGAAATATTTAAATAATTCATCCATATTTAAAAACTCGATATTTTTCACACTAAAGAAAAATTGAACTTGAAGAGACAACATATGAAGGAAAATTACATTCACATATTTTCCTATTAAATCGAAGACGCTAAGTGGGTCACAGGAACGTATCAAAGCCATAACGTTTAAATTTTTCTCTCTCTCACCCCTCTATGCTCTCTTTCACTCTCCCTCTCCCCTTCTCTCTCTCTCTCTTCCTTCTCTCTCTCTCTCTCTCTCTCTCTGTCTTTTTCTCTCTTTCTCACCCCTCTACGCTCTCTTTCTCTCTCTCTCCCTCTATTTCTTCCCCTTCTCTCTCTCTCCCTCTAATTCTCCCCCTTCTCTCTCTCTCCCTCTATCTCTCTCTCTCTCTTTTTCTCTCTTTCTCTCTCTCTCTTTCACCTCGCTACGCTCTCTTTCTCTCTCTCCCTCTCCCTCTATTTCTCCCCCTTCTCTCTCTCTCTACCCCTTCTCTCTCTCTCTCTCTTCCTCTTTCCCATAGATGGAAAATGGAGCTTCTGTCAGCGACTTCAACTATGGGCGTAACCCTTTCCCTCGATGATGACCTATAAAAAGCCCTTAGGTCAGGAGGCCAGAAGGGTTATTTTACCCTGCATACACTTTGATATCCCAGTGGACCTTGACCACATCTTTTAAGGCCCGAAAGTGATATCTGTCAAAATGCAGAATTCTTTGAGCAATTGGGAAATGAAGTGTCCTCACCCTGCTGGGTCCTCCTGTGCCTAAAATTTACAGCTCTTGGTTTTTTTTTATTTTGAAAGATAACTAATATTATATAATGATGCCCAAAAATTTTTAGAGATCCTCTTATGATTGGAAATTAGACTTTTTTCGGGTTATACAGTATTTAATCGGAAATTTGTTTCCTTTTCAACTTTTTGAAGATAAGCAATGTCATATCATGACGACAAAATTTCTCGAGATCTCTAAGATTTAGGAAATTATGGTTTTTCATTTATATAATATTTAATATTAAATTTGTTTGTTTGGTTTTTAGTTTTTACAAAGAATTAATGCTTCATCATGATGCCAAAATATTTCTAGAGATTCTGTAAGATTTGGAAAATTAAACTTATTTCACTGTAATATCAGTTTCAGTCATAAATTTAATTCATGATGCCAAAATATTTCTAGATTCTAAGAGCTTTTGGAAATAAAACTTATTTTTTTACTGTAATATCTTTTTAGTTTGTAAAAGAAAACTATTGTGCCGGGTTTGTTTGTCCGTCCGCACTTTATTCTGTCCTCATGTTTTTCTGTCCACCCTCAGATCTTAAAAACTACTGAGGCTAGAGGGCTGTAAATTGGTATGTTGATCATCCACCCTCTCATTATCAAACATACCAAATTGTAGTCCTCTAGCCTAAGTAGTTTTTATTTTATTTAAGGTTAAAGTTAGCCATAATCGTGCTTCTGGCAACTATATAGGCCAGGCCACCACCGGGCAGTAGGGTAAAAGGTGCCATTTGGCGTCCTGGCGTCGTGAACATTTCGTTTATATTCAAATTCTTGGCACCTGTTATCAAAGTATTCAACTTATTAATGAAAAGCCGTCATTATTGAAATTCGTGATGAAATTAAAATATATTTCCATTAAATTTTCTCTCAGAAAAAAGATAAACTAGAAAACGAATCACTATATAAGCACACACACAGACACGTGAAAAGAAGTTGAGTGATTGAGGCATATCGTGTCGACTTTCCGAGAACTTTCACAAGACTGGCTCCAGCGTCTCCAGAGAATCCCTGGGCCTTGCTTACGGAGCCTCATCTTCTAGCTGAGCTTTATTTATTTATACATACAATTATACATAATTATACATACATATAGTTAGAAAAAGAGATGAAGAATTATTCCAAATCATTGCCATCTGCTGGAAGTCCCTGACATTCCCGGGAATCCCAACAATTCCCGAAGACTGGGGCAGCTCAGTGGAGACGAAAATGTCTGGAATCCAGATGCGTCACCTGTCCGGTTACAAAACTTGGGATAAATCAGACACAGTTCATCCGTATGGAGCGGACTCTCCTTCTTTGTGAAGACAGATGATCAATTTCCAGAAAACGATGAAGCCAGGTCAACGCAGACGTAGGAGACACGAGAAGGAAGAGCTTCGAGCTGGAAGTCTCCTCTTGCCATTGGATACAGCAGTGATACCGATTCCGCATATTACTCAGTGGCAACCTCTGGCGTGGCCTAAAATCCCGTAAGAGCAATGCCTACCACATATGCGAAATTGATTTTCCCATCTTCTGAGGATTGTAGTGTGGTAGGAACTTACGCATCGAGGAACACCTTCAGCACTGGCGTGTTTCCTACAGTCAGCAGCGAAATAAGTGGTTTCGGGACTCTGCATAGGAATCATCTGTTTTCACAAAAAAGCAGAGACGCCGTAGGCTCTTGGCTAGCTAACAGATCGAAGAATGGGGAAGGGCCCATCCCTGGTAAAACTAAACCCCCATTTCAGTGACGCTTTGTTGGCGAAGATGCCCAAGGGGTGAGATCAATTGTGATCGTCTAAGGCCAAAAAAAATATATAAATACTATATATATATATATGGTGTGTGTGTTTGTATGTAATATATATATATATATATATATATATATATATATATATATATATATATATATATATATATATATATATATATATATATATATATACACATGCACACACATTATATATATTTTTATAAATATTACTGCTGTTCGCCCTCGTAACATTTGATTGTAAATAATATCAGCCTGACCAAGACCGGGAAAAGCCATTGTCCGCATTAGGAGCGTCTTCAGTTCAAACTTTAACATCCGTTGGAGAAAGGAATAGGTAGCATTTAGGCATTTAACCCCATAGGAGAAATTTCCATATTCAACTTTAAGAATAGGTGGTCCTAAAGTCCTTTTTTTCCTTTCTACCTGTCTCTCGTGGCGAATGTTTTTAACAGAGCATAGACGACCTAAGGCATGACTGTAGGCCTGTTTTGACCCAGGCCGGTCAGGAACTACAGAGAAAACTAGCCGCCGTCTCGGGCAGACGTCTGGAAGGTGGCCCTGTCCCCTTTCTTTTTCTATTATGCTACTAGTGAAGTGAAGAAGCAATTGCATTGATTAGCCCCTCCCCGCGGTGTTGGTGCGCACAACGTTCGTCCTAAGGTAAAGTCGCTTTTTGTTCAAAACTTCGCCCATTCTTTTATCTTTTTCTGTATTTCGCATTTCTTTTGTTTCCTCCTTCATCCCCCACTTACTGTATATGTGTTTACGAAGTCTAGATTAAGCCTAATTATTATATTGTTAGCTTCAACCTCGTTATTCCAGTAAAATACCTAGGATTTAGGGTAAGCAAAATCAGGTTAAATCTCGATGCTTTTTTATGCCTAGCGTCCGAATGTTTGGAAGAACCGTTGCGTTTAAAATCAAATTCATCTCAAATATTTTTGTTAAGGTTAATAACCCTTAACTGGCGACCTTTGGCTAATTAACGACTGTCTTTGAGGTTAACTTTTGGCTTCAAGTGGCAGGTTACGTGTAATCTTGGTTTGCAGGGCCGTGAAAACTACGTAAATTGAATAATACATGATCAACCAAGACCCTCACACGTAACATTGGCGACCTTGCGTAGAAATCTAAAGTACATTTTAGAGAAAGAATCTGGAAAAGGAAATTAAAATTACATTAATTCCAAAAAATAAAAGTCAGATATCGAACTCCATTTCATTCTTCCAAACAAGGAACGAGGCATAATAATAAGCAGTAAAGAGAATAGTTATAATAACAAGTGTAGCGAGAATTAGCGTAGGTAGGCAAGGGTGCGTCGAGAGCAGAGCGTCATAATTTATAACGTTTAAGACAAAGGGCATTTTACCGTGTTCAGATCGTGAGTCAAGTCGTTCAAGTAACGAATTCAAACGCCGAATCGCGGAGCCCGTTTCATGTACACAAAGTAATATACTAATCGCGTCGGCAATTCCGATCGTTATTGTTTGCATATAGCGGGAATCATTCAAAAAACCGTGTCAGTGAAGTAGCAAACGAACTGAAATAGTAATTTTACAATAAAGGTACCGTTCAACAACGTAAATTTACGCAGGCAGGCTAGCATTTCTCTTTTCATTCTTTTGTTTAATGTCCGGGTGAGAGTAACGATAACAAAAAAGACAAAGTTGTTTGGTAATTTAGTTTTCCATCCGTAACGTAAAACGCTATGCATGATTGGTATATTTAAAGTAAAATCTGGATACCTGCATTTGTTGCGTTGTTTTGAATTTGTTTGAAAAAGAAAATACCCGCCATCTTGGATTCCTCCGCCGTGTTCGCGCGGTTGTTTTGAAATTGTTCGAACTGTTTGTGAGAACGCCCATTTTGGTGTTCCTTCGCCGCCCGAGGTTGTTTTTGAAATTTAGGCCTAACGGGACCTTGGCCGCCATCTCAAAGACCTTGTTATTGTGACCTCGACTCTGCTCCCCGCCACTCTTGGGGCATAATTTTTTTTTGCTTTTCGTAGTAAACCCACCTCCATGTATCTTAGCTAGACAAAATCAAAAGACAATTTAGGCAGGGAAAGATAGGCCTTAGTTAGGAGTAATAACAAGTTCTTATACAGATACCTGCTATAAAAATCATATAAAGAGAATTTAAAATTTTACGATAAACTTTTGTGACGTCGGCTCCCAGGAAAATTAAGATAATAAAGTAATCCCTAAGAGAGCCAAGACGACGCATCTATATCATTTTATTAAGATCCATGCCATTGTGCATGTATAAAAACTTTGTTTACATGTTCTCAAGCAGCAAGAAATTCGCTGATTGAAAATCTCTCTCTCTCTCTCTCTCTCTCTCTCTCTCTCTCTCTCTCTCTCTCTCTCTCTTTTTTACCTGCCCTTTCTCTCTCATTCGATTGTTGCACTCTGCAGGGTGTAGAGTGCCTTTCCTCCCATATAGCCTAGTTGGACTCCAGTAGAGGGTCCCTAGGAACACATTGGCACCATAAGTGCCACTAAAGAAAACAAAAGGGAACACAGAAGAGAAGGTTCTTCTGGGACCTAACCTGCACCAGTGCCTAGGGATACTGAGTGCCACCAGTGTGACCTGCACACGGCACACCCTTTTGAAAGGGTGCCACGTCATTGAAGAGACACTTCCTCGCTGCCCAAGTACGCCCAGTCGACCCGGTTAGACGCCCTTCCCCACCAGAACCATGGCAGCAGAGCATTATAAAACCTTCCTGGGGCTGGGGACGGCGGCAGGTCTCACCGGCTCGGAACTTACCACCTGGGTTAAGGAGCAAGTGGACGACTTGGCCAAGCGGGAGAAGGAAGAAAGACTCGAGCAGAGGAAGTATGAAGCCGAGCAGAGGAAGTATGAAGCCGAGCAGAGGCAATATGAAGAGGAAAGAGAAGAAAGAAGGAGACAGCATGAGTTAGCCTGCAAGGAAACTGAGTTAGCCCTAAAGGAGAAGGAGCTCGAGCTTGAGAGAGCGAAAATGGAGAATGCCGAAGCTATGGCTAGCCATCAAGCCTCCAGTCCTACACCTGCAGCATCAAACGCTCCAATTTCGAGCATCAATTCCCTAGTCCCCAAGTGGACTGAGGACGAGCCAGAAGCATGGCTGGAGGAGATCGAGGCTCTTTCGATAACTACAGCACCACGGAGACGGAGAGAGCCTTAATACTAGCCAAGCATATGGAGGAAAAGCCAAGGCAGCGCTTCGCTCACTGGAGAAGAGCCAGAGAGGCAACATGGCGGAAGTTCGTTGGCAGTCATTACAAAGGCCTACGAGATAACCCCAGAAAAATGGAGACAACAGTTCCGAGGTCTTGCCAAGGAAGTCGGCTGGTCTTGGACGGAATGGGCATGTCACAAAACCCAGTCCGATGCGCGCTGGTTCGACTCCTTGGCCTGCACGATGTTTGAGGATCTCTTCAATCGGACCATGCTAGAAGACCTCTTCCAATGTGTGCCAGGGCCCCTTGCGGTATATCTTAACGATAAACAGCCCTCCACACTTATGGAAGCTTGTCGCATGGCTGATTCATGGGAAACTTTCAATCAGTCGATACCTCTCAGAAGCGAATCATCCCTCCGCCTACCTCTCGAACTCCACTCGCCGAAGAATGGACTGCCTAGCAAGACCCTGTGCAACTATTGCAAGAAGGGGGCCACGCTGAAGCTGAATGCCGATACAAACTCGGCACTAATAAGCAGCCTAACCCTACCAGCCAGAACTCCGCTCCCGATTCATCTGCTCAGCCCTCTCCTCCAACAGTTACTGCAGGCCACCGAGCCCATCCAAAAGGCTCGTGCAAATCCTGTGGGGCTGCTAGCCACTACAATGCTGGATCTCCGGCCTGTCCACATCATGTCCCCACCACCAAATTTGTCAACCTAATCAGCACTTCATTTTCTGCTGCTGGTCCGCACCGGATCCTTTTACCCCGAGAGACTGGAAACCCAGTTCATCTCGGTGGCCCCTCTTCAGAGCACTAGCCTGCCCGTGACCCTTCCGGTCACAGTAGACACTGCGGCAGACATTAGCCTGATCACTAGGGCCGAAGTGCCAGCCGGTGCTATGGTTGACGAAGAAACCCGGTGGGAAATGAAGTGGATAGAGGGCCACACCATTACCGTTCCTACGGTCCAACTCCAGGTAAGGACACCTTGGGGCACGATACCCCACCGCCTTGGCGTGGTAGGTGGAATTCGGCCCAGAGTGGCCTTCTTGTTGGGTCGGGATCTTCTCTGCGGAAGCCCGTCACCAACGCCACTTCGCAGCCGCGTTACCTCCTCCACGGAGGCCCCATCTAACACTCTCAATAAGGTCAAACCTCCACCTTCCGCCCACCAAAGTGGTCCTTGGAAGGGGCACAACCTTCTTTATTTCAGGCCTAGCCCTCTCCAATCGCGAAGGGCTGGCCCACCAAGAGGTCCTCCCCTCCGCGAAGAGAGATTCAGGAGGAGCAGTACCACTGCAGGACGTGCAAGCGGGCAGACCACTCCACAAATTGGGAGGGCTGCCCAAACAAGCAACGCCCAGTGGACGCCCCCGAACAAAACTCACCGAGAGGCTACGATCTCCCGCTGGGGCAGGAATCTCTGCCGCAGCCAAACACAAGTCGTCAGCAAGGTATTGCACCCCGGACCCCTCGTCAGGGCATGCCTGACCCTCAACTGCTGCCAGTGCCACTTGCGAGCACTGAGCAGTGCCAGACTCTGTCCGTCCCGGACGTTGAGCTACCAATGGAAAAGGCCCCTATGCCGGTCTAAATCATGAGGCGAATCCTCCTCCAGGAGATTTAGGATTCCCCATGCAGTTGATCATCGCGACTGGAGAGCCTCCAGCGCCCAAAACTTCTTCTTTGCAAATTTGACTCCAGGATGAACCCCTGGAGGATCAAAATGGTACCCCTTCCTTGGAAGACCAGGAACTGGCATCCTCGGATGCAGAAGTCAAGATCGCTCTCGCTCCGGTTGTCGCAGCAGCCGGAGTAGGGAGTCCTCCCGCAGCTTTTGCAGTTGCCCATGACTTCGCGCCCGCTAGCCCTTCTGGCCTGTCCCCGGAGTCGGTGCTTTCATCACCTGCTAGGCTAGCTACTGATAGGCCTTGGAGGAACCCGAAGAAGAAGAAGAAGGGGCGGAAGAGAGCCCAGTAGTTGCAAAGCTATAAGCTCATCCTGGCACTAGTGCCCTCTCGGCACAGTGCCCTAACATCTAAGAGTGATCCTGGCCCCTTGCCCAGAGAAGGTAGCCAGTGTGATCTCTTCCTTTTATTGGTACCTAGCCTAGGCCACCTTAAAGTACGGTACATCAATTTAGTAGCCTTGTTCTTTCCACTTACCACCGAGCCGCAGTAATCATGTAAGTAGCCTAACTAATTTCAGTAATCTTAACTATTGTGAAACGAGCCACGATGCTCGTGACACGCATGGCCTAAGACCTCAGTGAGGCACCCATTTATCATATGAGGCAACCCTCATGAATTAACTAGTAATTTTAATTGTATTAAACATAAACCATGTTGTAATTTAGTTAGAATATTAACTCTTATGTTGGTACTACGGTCGGGTTAGGATAGGTTAGGCTAGGGAATATCATAGAATGTACCACTAGGCTAGGTCTAAAACACATCATGATTGTAGGAGGTAGCCTATAATAACCAAAGCACCTTCTAGTACTGCTAGAATTAGGTAAAGTAGTGATTATAGCTCATATCCTATCTAGGGTTAGGGAGTTCTGTAGCTAGGTAGGCTAACCAGGACTAATCTGCTCAGGGAAGAAGAGTAACCTAATAGAGGCGAACAGCTTGTTTAGTACAGACCTTCACGCCCGAAAAGGGAGTGAAGGCCCTCTTAAGGGGGAGCTTTTATAAATATTACTGCTGTTCGCCCTCGTAACATTTGATTGTAAATAATATCAGCCTGACCAAGACCGGGAAAAGCCATTGTCCGCATTAGGAGCGTCTTCAGTTCAAACTTTAACATCCGTTGGAGAAAGGAATAGGTAGCATTTAGGCATTTAACCCCATAGGAGAAATTTCCATAATCAACTTTAAGAATAGGTGGTCCTAAAGTCCTTTTTTCCTTTCTACCTGTCTCTCGTGGCGAATGTTTTTAACAGAGCATAGACGCCTAAGGCATGACTGTAGGCCTGTTTTGACCCAGGCCGGTCAGGGAACTACAGAGAGAAACTAGTCGCCGTCTCGGGCAGACGTCTGGAAGGTGGCCCTGTCCGCTTTCTTTTCTATTATGCTATTAGTGAAGTGAAGAAGCAATTGCGAAGCCCTCCCCGGCGGTGTTGGTGCGCACAACGTTCGTCCTAAGGTAAAGTCGCTTTTTGTTCAAAACTTCGCCCATTCTTTTTATCTTTTCTGTATTTCGCATTTCTTTTGTTTCCTCCTTCATCCCCACTTACTGTATATGTGTTTACGAAGTCTAGATTAAGCCTAATTATTATATTGTTAGCTTCAACCCGTTATTCCAGTAAAATACCTTGGATTTAGGGTAAGCAAAATCAGGTTAAATCTCGATGCTTTTTATGCCTAGCGTCCGAATGTTTGGAAGAACCGTTATGTTTAAAATCAAATTCATCTCAAATATTTTTGTTAAGGTTAATAACCCTTAACTGGCGACCTTTGGCTAATTAACGACTGTCTTTGAGGTTAACTTTTGGCTTCAAGTGGCAGGTTACGTGTAATCTTGGTTTGCAGGGCCGTGAAAACTACGTAAATTGAATAATACATGATCAACCAAGACCCTCACACGTAACAATATATATAATGTGTGTGCGTAATATATATATATATATATATATATATATATATATATATATATATATATATATATATATATATATATATACTGTATATATATATATATAAATTTTTTTTTTGGCCTTTGACGATCACAATTGATCTCACCCCCGGGGCATCTTCGCCAACAAAGCATCACTGAAATGGGGGTTTAGTTTTACCAGGGATGGACCCTTCCCCATTCTTCGCTCTGTTAGCTAGCCAAGAACCTACGGCGTCTCTGCATTTTTGTGAAAACAGATGATTCCTATGCAGTCCCGAAACCAGTTATTTCGCTGCTGACTGTAAGAAACACGCCAGTGCTGAAGGTGTTCCTCGATGCGTAAGTTCCTGCCACACTACAATCCTCAGAAGATGGGAAAATCAATTTCGCATATGTGGTAGGCATTGCACTTACGGGATTTTAGGCCACGCCAGAGGTTGCCACTGAGGAATATGCGGAATCGGTATCACTGCTTCCCCACGTCGAGGTATCCAATGGCAAGAGGAGACTTCCCGCTCGAAGCTCTTCCTTCTCGTGTCTCCTACGTCTGCGTTGACCTGGCTTCCTCGTTTTCTGGAAATTGATCATCTGTCTTCACAAAGAAGGAGAGTCCGCTCCATACGGATGAACTGTGTCTGATTAATCCCAAGTTTTGTAACCGGACAGGTGACGCATCTGGATTCCAGACATTTTCGTCTCCACTGAGCTGCTCCAGTCTTCGGGAATTGTTGGGATTCCCGGGAATGTCAGGGACTTCCAGCAGATGGCAATGATTTGGAATAATTCTTCATCTCTTTTTCTAACTATATGTATGTATAATTATGTATAATTGTATGTATAAATAAATAAAGCTCAGCTAGAAGATGAGGCTCCGTAAGCAAGGCCCAGGGATTCTCTGGAGACGCTGGAGCCAGTCTTGTGAAAGTTCCCGGAAGGTCAACTTCTTTTCACGTGTCTGTGTGTGTGCTTATATAGTGATTCGTTTTCTAGTTTAACTTTTTTCTGAGAGAAAATTTAATGGAAATGCATTTTAATTTCATCACGAATTTCAATAATGACGGCTTTTCATTAATAAGTTGAATACTTTGATAACAGGTGCCAAGAATTTGAATATAAACGAAATGTTCAGGACGCCAGGACACCAATTGGCACCTTTTACCCTGCTCCGGGCCGTGGTTAAAGATTCATGGGCCGCGGCTCATACAGCATTATACCGAGACCACCGGAAGATGTCCTTGATTATACGCTGTAGCGACTGTACAGAAAACTCAATTGCGCCGAAGAAACTTCGGCACATGTTTTACTTGTTTAATCATGAATTTACTTCTGTTGACTGTTCTGTTGAAGCGAGCAAATGCTACAGATTTTTACACAAACGTTACCAGAAATTTTGTGAACGAATTGAGAAAAAATCCTTTGCGTTTGGTTTACAAATTTAGTGTTTTTGCTAATTTTGTGATTAAATATTGTCCTTTTGTCTGTTCTTTAGAAATCTGCTAGGGTCATACGGTTATGTAAAAACGCTGCTTTGTATTCTGAAAGCATATTGATATTTAAGTCTTAGCTCTAAGCTATAATTTTATTTCTCTTGCTTTTTAGTTTTCTGTAAAAGAAAACTATTGTGCCGGCTTTGTCTGTCCACACTTTTTTCTATCGGCACTTTTTCTGTCCGCCCTCAGATCTTAATAACTACTGAGGCTAGAGGGCTGCAAATTGGTATGATGCTCATCCTCCCTCCAGAAATCAAACATACCAAATTGCAGACCTCTAGCCTAAGTAGTTTTTATTTCATTTAAGGTTAAATTTATCCATAATCGTGCTTCTGGCAACGCTATTGGATAGGCCACCACCGGGCCGTGGTTAAAGTTTCATGGACCGCGGCTCATACAGCATTATACCGAGGCTACCGAAAGATAGATCTCTTTTCGGTGGCCTTGATTTTACGCTGTAGCGGCTGTACAGAAAACTCTATTGCGCCGAAGAAAGTTCGGCGCATTTTGTTTCTTGTTTGTTTTGAAGATAATAAGTGTCAAGTCATTGGGGGGAAAATTACAAAACATATTTCTTTAGCAAATGCAATTATGGCCATTTTTATTCGGTGTCATTCTTGGTCCCAAACCTATTTAACTTTCTAGGTACCTTTAAGTGAATTAACCTAATGCAATTATGACAAACCGGTGACTAAGAATAATATTAAGCTATCAAAAATACAGTCGGTATTCACTAAGCTGATTATTATTTCACAGATAGTTAATGACATGGACAAAGCAAGTAAAAAATGCGCCGAAGTTTCTTCGGCGCAATCGAATTTTCTTTACAACGTATAATCAAGGCCACCGAAAAGAGATCTATCTTTCGGTGGTCTCGGTATAATGCTGTATGAGCCGCGGCCATGAAACTTTAACTATGGCCCGGTGGTGGCCTGGCCTATATCGTTGCCAGAAGCACGATTATGGCTAACTTTAAACCTTAAATAGAAAAAAAAAAACTACTGAGATTAGAGGGCTGCAATTTGGTATGTTTGATGATTAGAGGGTGGATGATCAACATACCAAAAATTGCAGCCCTCTAGCCTCAGTAGTATTTAAGATCTGAGGGCGGACAGAAAATGTGGGGACAGAAAAAAGTGTGTACGGACATACAAAACCGGCACAATAGTTTTCTTTTCAGAAAACTATAAATTATCACTTCAGATTCCCCAAATACTTTCTCTCCTTCGACATCGTCAAAGTGAGAAATTTCATCCGCCAAGTTTCAACTCCACCCAGAATCTTTCCCTGTCGTTCCATTTTTTCCCCCCAACTCCATATGAGACGAACGTCACACAACGCTCATTAAAAAGTTTGCCTCCTCGATTATCCCCGCATTTCACGGGAATTTTCCCTAAACTGGATCGTCCTGACTTCTTTGCCTCCGGCGAAATTTGTCCCTATTTTTATGATTTTTAAAATTTTAATATTGATTATCATCGGGTCTGACTTTTGGGGCGAAACGATCAACCTTGCTGATTATCAGTTAATTCACTGATTAAAAATATGACATTAATCATCACCGAGTGATGAGACGATCTGTCATAATCCTCTGTTTAAAAATTCTGACATTAATCATCATCGGTTGATGATACGATCAACCTTGTTAATTATTAATTAATCCACTGCTAAAAGTTTTGATATTAATCATCTTCAGGTGATGAAACGATCAACATTGCTAATTATCAATTAATCCATTGTTTAAAAATTATGACATTAATCATAATCGGGTAATGAAACGATCTTTCATGCTGATTATCAATTAATCAATTACTTAAAAAATCTGACGTTAATCACCATCGTTATGCGGATTATCAGTTAATCCATTGCTTGATAATTCTGACACTAATCATAATCGGGTGATGAAACGATCAGTCTTGCTAATTATCAGTTAACCAATTACATGAAAATTCTGACACTAATCATAATCGGGTGATGAAACGATCAGCCTTGCGGATTTTCACTTAACCAATTGCCACCATTTCCTTAGAAAAGATCACCCCTTTTTTGGGGGTGGGGGGGATCCTGAACTTGTCATTTCACGCCTGGCGATCAAAGTTGCGTCGCGAATTTTCGAATTTGCATGAAGAAGTCGACTTTTA
>NC_089746.1:14757194-14792194 GCF_040412425.1 Macrobrachium rosenbergii
CATGATTGTATATAAATCACGGTGTGATAAAAATTTCATAACAAGAGCTGCGTGTTCCAAACGTACCAATGAACTGTCATGGCGGAGGTGGGTCATTGTCGAGGCTAGTACACTTTCCCGCTCACGACGGGTAAAAGCAGTACGACATCTCGGCAAAAGACTTATACCTCTCTTGATGGCTCAATGGTTTACGCCAACTGGAGTCGCTGAATAGGCTTTCGTCAGCGGGTTCGTGTCCCCACGATTCCAATTCATTTATCACTTATATAAATTCCCCTTCGGCGACAATTCTCCAACGGAGATATACCGAGGTAGCGTGGATTTCGATATTGCGACATTTGTAGCTTCATGATTGTATATAAATCACGGTGTGATAAAAATTTCATAACAAGAGCTGCGTGTTCCAAACGTACCAATGAACTGTCATGGCGGAGGTGGGTCATTGTCGAGGCTAGTACACTTTCCCCGCTCACGACGGGTAAAAGCAGTACGACATCTCGGCAAAAGACTTATACCTCTGATGGCTCAGTGGTTTACGCCAACTGGAGTCGCTGAATAGGCTTTCGTCGCGGGTTCGTGTCCCCACGATTCCAATTCATTTATCACTTATATAAATTCCCCTTCAGCGACAATTCTCCAACGGAGATATACCGAGGTAGCGTGGATTTCGATATTAAGCGACATTTGTAGCTTCATGATTGTATATAAATCACGGTGTGATAAAAATTTCATAACAAGAGCTGCGTGTTCCAAACGTACCAATGAACTGTCATGGCGGAGGTGGGTCATTGTCGAGGCTAGTACACTTTCCCCGCTCACGACGGGTAAAAGCAGTACGACATCTCG
This sequence comes from Macrobrachium rosenbergii, assembly GCF_040412425.1. Lineage (NCBI taxonomy): Eukaryota > Metazoa > Arthropoda > Malacostraca > Decapoda > Palaemonidae > Macrobrachium > Macrobrachium rosenbergii. Next base: position 14,758,041 of record NC_089746.1, read on the forward strand.
GCAAAAGACTTATACCTCTCTTGATGGCTCAATGGTTTACGCAACTGGAGTCGCTGAATAGGCTTTCGTCGCGGTTCGTGTCCCCACGATTCCAATTCATTTATCACTTATATAAATTCCCCTTCGGCGACAATTCTCCAACGGAGATATACCGAGGTAGCGTGGATTTCGATATTAAGCGACATTTGTAGCTTCATGATTGTATATAAATCACGGTGTGATAAAAATTTCATAACAAGAGCTGCGTGTTCCAAACGTGCCAATGAACTGTCATGGCGGAGGTGGGTCATTGTCGAGGCTAGTACACTTTCCCCGCTCACGACGGGTAAAAGCAGTACGACATCTCGGCAAAAGACTTATACCTCTCTTGATGGCTCAATGGTTTACGTCAACTGGAGTCGCTGAATAGGCTTTCGTCGCGGGTTCGTGTCCCCACGATTCCAATTCATTTATCACTTATATAAATTCCCCTTCGATAAATTCTCCAACGGAGATATACCGAGTAGCGTGGATTTCGATATTAAGCGACATTTGTAGCTTCATGATTGTATATAAATCACGGTGTGATAAAAATTTCATAACAAGAGCTGCGTGTTCCAAACGTACCAATGAACTGTCATGGCGGAGGTGGGTCATTGTCGAGGCTAGTACACTTTCCCCGCTCACGACGGGTAAAAGCAGTACGACATCTCGGCAAAAGACTTATACCTCTCTTGATGGCTCAATGGTTTACGTCAACTGGAGTCGCTGAATAGGCTTTCGTCATTGGTTCGTGTCCCCACGATTCCAATTCATTTATCACTTATATAAATTCCCTTCGGCGACAATTCTCCAACGGAGATATACCGAGTAGCGTGGATTTCGATATTAAAGCGACATTTGTAGCTTCATGATTGTATATAAATCACGGTGTGATAAAAATTTCATAACAAGAGCTGCGTGTTCCAAACGTACCAATGAACTGTCATGGCAGAGGTGGGTCATTGTCGAGACTAGTACACTTTCCCTCCACGACGGGTAAAAGCAGTACGACATCTCGGCAAAAGACTTATACCTCTTTGATGGCTCAATGGTTTACGTCAACTGGAGTCGCTGAATAGGCTTTCGTCGCGGGTTCGTGTCCCCACGATTCCAATTCATTTATCACTTATATAAATTCCCCTTCGGCGACAATTCTCCAACGGAGATATACCGAGGTAGCGTGGATTTCGATATTAAGCGACATTTGTAGCTTCATGATTGTATATAAATCACGGTGTGATAAAAATTTCATAACAAGAGCTGCGTGTTCCAAACGTACCAATGAACTGTCATGGCGGAGGTGGGTCATTGTCGAGGCTAGTACACTTTCCCCCGCTCACGACGGGTAAAAGCAGTACGACATCACAGCAAAAGGCTTATACCTCTCTTGATGGCTCAATGGTTTACGGCAACTGGAGTCGCTGAATAGGCTTTCGTCGCGGGTTCGTGTCCCCACGATTCCAATTCATTTATCACTTATATAAATTCCCCTTCGGCGACAATTCTCCAAAGGAGATATACCGAGGTAGCGTGAATTTCGATATTAAGCGACATTTGTAGCTTCATGATTGTATATAAATCACGGTGTGATAAAAATTTCATAACAAGAGCTGCGTGTTCCAAACGTACCAATGAACTGTCATGGCGGAGGTGGGTCATTGTCGAGGCTAGTACACTTTACCCGCTCACGACGGGTAAAAGCAGTACGACATCTCGGCAAAAGACTTATACCTCTCTTGATGGCTCAATGGTTTACGTCAACTGGAGTCGCTGAATAGGCTTTCGTCGCGGGTTCGTGTCCCCACGATTCCAATTCATTTATCACTTATATAAATTCCCCTTCGGCGACAATTCTCCAACGGAGATATACCGAGGTAGCGTGGATTTCGATATTAAGCGACATTTGTAGCTTCATGATTGTATATAAATCACGGTGTGATAAAATTTCATAACAAGAGCTGCGTGTTCCAAACGTACCAATGAACTGTCATGGCGGAGGTGGGTCATTGTCGAGGCTAGTACACTTTCCCGCTCACGACGGGTAAAAGCAGTACGACATCTCGGCAAAAGACTTATACCTCTCTTGATGGCTCAATGGTTTACGTCAACTGGAGTCGCTGAATAGGCTTTAAATCGCGGGTTCGTGTCCCCACGATTCCAATTCATTTATCACTTATATAAATTCCCCTTCGGCGACAATTCTCCAACGGAGATATACCGAGGTAGCGTGGATTTCGATATTAAGTGACATTTGTAGCTTCATGATTGTATATAAATCACGGTGTGATAAAAATTTCATAACAAGAGCTGCGTGTTCCAAACGTACCAATGAACTGTCATGGCGGAGGTGGGTCATTGTCGAGGCTAGTACACTTTCCCCGCTCACGACGGGTAAAAGCAGTACGACATCTCGGCAAAAGACTTATACCTCTCTTGATGGCTCAATGGTTTACGCCAACTGGAGTCGCTGAATAGGCTTTCGTCGCGGGTTCGTGTCCCCACGATTCCAATTCATTTATCACTTATATAAATTCCCTTCGGCGACAATTCTCCAACGGAGATATACCGAGGTAGCGTGGATTTCGATATTAAGCGACATTTGTAGCTTCATGATTGTATATAAATCACGGTGTGATAAAAATTTCATAACAAGAGCTGCGTGTTCCAAACGTACCAATGAACTGTCATGGCGGAGGTGGGTCATTGTCGAGGTTAGTACACTTTCCCGCTCACGACGGGTAAAAGCAGTACGACATCTCGGCAAAAGACTTATACCTCTTTGATGGCTCAATGGTTTACGCCAACTGGAGTCGCTGAATAGGCTTTTCGTCGCGGGTTCGTGTCCCCACGATTCCAATTCATTTATCACTTATATAAATTCCCCTTCGGCGACAATTCTCCAACGGAGATATACCGAGGTAGCGTGGATTTCGATATTAAGCGACATTTGTAGCTTCATGATTGTATATAAATCACGGTGTGATAAAAAATTTCATAACAAGAGCTGCGTGTTCCAAACGTACCAATGAACTGTCATGGCGGAGGTGGGTCATTGTCGAGGCTAGTACACTTTCCCCGCTCACGACGGGTAAAAGCAGTACGACATCTCGGCAAAAGACTTATACCTCTTTGATGGCTCAGTGGTTTACGTCAACTGGAGTCGCTGAATAGGCTTTCGGCGGGTTCGTGTCCCCACGATTCCAATTCATTTATCACTTATATAAATTCCCCTTCAGCGACAATTCTCCAACGGAGATATACCGAGGTAGCGTGGATTTCGATATTAAGCGACATTTGTAGCTTCATGATTGTATATAAATCACGGTGTGATAAAAATTTCATAACAAGAGCTGCGTGTTCCAAACGTACCAATGAACTGTCATGGCGGAGGTGGGTCATTGTCGAGGCTAGTACACTTTCCCCGCTCACGACGGGTAAAAGCAGTACGACATCTCGGCAAAAGACTTATACCTCTCTTGATGGCTCAATGGTTTACGCCAACTGGAGTCGCTGAATAGGCTTTAAATCGCGGTTCGTGTCCCCACGATTCCAATTCATTTATCACTTATATAAATTCCCCTTCGGCGACAATTCTCCAACGGAGATATACCGAGGTAGCGTGGATTTCGATATTAAGCGACATTTGTAGCTTCATGATTGTATATAAATCACGGTGTGATAAAAATTTCATAACAAGAGCTGCGTGTTCCAAACGCGTACCAATGAACTGTCATGGCGGAGGTGGGTCATTGTCGAGGCTAGTACACTTTCCCCGCTCACGACGGGTAAAAGCAGTACGACATCTCGGCAAAAGACTTATACCTCTCTTGATGGCTCAATGGTTTACGTCAACTGGAGTCGCTGAATAGGCTTTCGTCGCGGGTTCGTGTCCCCACGATTCCAATTCATTTATCACTTATATAAATTCCCCTTCGGCGATAAATTCTCCAACGGAGATATACCGAGGTAGCGTGGATTTCGATATTAAGCGACATTTGTAGCTTCATGATTGTATATAAATCACGGTGTGATAAAAATTTCATAACAAGAGCTGCGTGTTCCAAACGTACCAATGAACTGTCATGGCGGAGGTGGGTCATTGTCGAGGCTAGTACACTTTCCCGCTCACGACGGGTAAAAGCAGTACGACATCTCGGCAAAAGACTTATACCTCTCTTGATGGCTCAATGGTTTACGCCAACTGGAGTCGCTGAATAGGCTTTCGTCGCGGGTTCGTGTCCCCACGATTCCAATTCATTTATCACTTATATAAATTCCCTTCGGCGACAATTCTCCAACGGAGATATACCGAGGTAGCGTGGATTTCGATATTAAGCGACATTTGTAGCTTCATGATTGTATATAAATCACGGTGTGATAAAAATTTCATAACAAGAGCTGCGTGTTCCAAACGTACCAATGAACTGTCATGGCAGAGGTGGGTCATTGTCGAGACTAGTACACTTTCCCCGCTCACGACGGGTAAAAGCAGTACGACATCTCGGCAAAAGACTTATACCTCTCTTGATGGCTCAATGGTTTACGCTAACTGGAGTCGCTGAATAGGCTTTCGTCGCGGGTTCGTGTCCCCACGATTCCAATTCATTTATCACTTATATAAATTCCCCTTCGGCGACAATTCTCCAACGGAGATATACCGAGGTAGCGTGGATTTCGATATTAAACATTTGTAGCTTCATGATTGTATATAAATCACGGTGTGATAAAAATTTCATAACAAGAGCTGCGTGTTCCAAACGTACCAATGAACTGTCATGGCGGAGGTGGGTCATTGTCGAGGCTAGTACACTTTCCCCGCTCACGACGGGAAAAAGCAGTACGACATCTCGGCAAAAACTTATACCTCTCTTGATGGCTCAATGGTTTACGTCAACTGGAGTCGCTGAATAGGCTTTCGTCGCGGGTTCGTGTCCCCACGATTCCAATTCATTTATCACTTATATAAATTCCCCTTCAGCGACAATTCTCCAACGGAGATATACCGAGGTAGCGTGGATTTCGATATTAAGCGACATTTGTAGCTTCATGATTGTATATAAATCACGGTGTGATAAAAATTTCATAACAAGAGCTGCGTGTTCCAAACGTACCAATGAACTGTCATGGCGGAGGTGGGTCATTGTATAGTACGACATCTCGGCAAAAGACTTATACCTCTCTTGATGGCTCAATGGTTTACGTCAACTGGAGTCGCTGAATATATATATATATTCCAATTCATTTATCACTTATATAAATTCCTTCGGCGACAATTCTCCAACGGATATATATATTATTTGTATATTGTATATAAATATAAAATATATATATATATATATATATATATATATATATATATATATATATATATAAATACAGTGTATATATAATTTTCGCTTTAAAGTGTGATGTTTATAGTTTTACTGTAATTAGAAGGAACAGTTTGGCCGTCTGTTTTAACTACCAATCTTGTTAGGGTTTGAGGTGTTGGCGACTTAGCTTGTTTGTAGTAAGAATGGTCTTGTAAGATTGTTTTGCTGTTACTTATTCTAATTGCTATTTTTCTTTTAAGGGATTTTCTTCTTTTTCTGATGTAGTTTTCTTAAGCATAAAAATTCTCTTACTTTGTTCATTGTACCTTGAAAATGTGTAGCAATTACACGAAAGTACTCAGTACTTAGTTTTTCATTTACTCCTCCCTGTATGAACCTGCATATATATATATATATATATATATATATATATATATATATATATATATATATATATATATATATATATATATATATATATATATATATATCAATATTACTTGTTTATAAGAAATTAAGGAAAGCCTATAAAGGCGAAAATAGGATCAAGTATATCAATAAATCTAGCACTCTAGCACTAAGATCTGGTAAATTTTACACTGTGATAACCTGTCTAATATAAAAAAAAAATTGTAATTAATTAACCTGCGTAATCTTTCAATAAACAAAATTCCCTCACAAACTGAAAACATTCTTCTTCTTCTTCTTCTTCTGATCCTCCTCCTCCTCCTCCTCCTCCTCCTCCTCCTCCTCCTCCTCCTCCTCCTCCTTCTTCTTCTTCTTCTTCCCCATTCGGAATGAGAAGGCAATGTCGTTTCTTCCGGTGGGCAGTTTTAACTTTACCCAGTTGCCTTCCTTCCTTCCCGGTTTGTCTTGATAATTGCATTAGCCTTGCAGATGTCTGGATCAACTGGAAAATACCCCAGAGCAATCACGTCCTGGGTTTCAGGATGACTGTTTGCGTGTGTGCGTGTGTGAATGTGTGACTGCCAAGATTCTTTCAACTGAAATGTAAGTAAGTAACTGCAGGTAAGTTACACTGTAGAGTCTAATTCGTCTGTGTATAGGAAGGATTTCTTGCAGTGAACGCTGTAGGAGGAGATCAGGGTGAGGAAATCTATTACAGTAAGGGAGTTATAGGGTACAGTTTAATTCGTCAGCTTAAGGCAAGAGTTTCTTGCAGTGAAGTCTGTGCAATGAAATCAGGATCAGGAAATTTATTACAGCAGGTAAGTTACAGTGCACAGTTTAATTCGTCTGTGTAACGCAAGGATTTCTTGCCATTTCTGTAGAATGAGATCAGGATGAGGAAATCTATTACAGAAGAAAGTTACATGGTACATTTTGATGCAGTAGGAGATGAGGAAATCTTTTAAAAAATTGAAGTGATGGTTACAGTACGTAAGTAGCTGAAATGGTCTGTATATTTCTACTCTTCTGTGAGAAATTACGAAAAAAAGCAGTGTGTGGAAAGAAGGGAGACGAAATCTTTCCTTTTACTGACTGGCAGATTTCAGTACATAGCTGGACAGGAAACGATTCCTACAACAGCTATGAAGGAGAAGAATACATCTTTACTATATGAAAAAAGCAGTCAGTGTATTTTACTAACAGATAAGTTTCAGTAAATAGTTGAATAGGAAACAATTCCTATAACAACAATTAAAAAGAGAAAGCAGTTCTCTACTAAATGATACAGACTATAAAATAAAATCTCTAGTGTATATTTAAATAGATCATTAAATAAATACCACAAACATCATTTTAGAATTTAAATCAAATACTAGGACATTCCAGTATGGAACTTAAATTTGTGAACAAAGAATGAACTCAGAAATCTCATCCAAACATTGCAACAAATTCCAATCTTTAAGTATTGTTTTAATTATTAATTTTGCACAGGTAGAACTTTGCAAAGGGCACGCCTTTACCAAAGGGAACAATATCATATTAGACTTAATGAGTCTCTCGTTGTTTGAAACTTAGTTCTCAAACTCACGGCATCTGGTTTCGAAACAGAATTCCACTCGATTACACTGCAGTTTGATACTTGATAGCAAATAAACCAAATAACAGGATCTCTCTCTCTCTCTCTCTCTCTCTCTCTCTCTCTCTCTCTCTCTCTCTCTCTCTGTGGCTTTTGTCCATATTTCCAGTTTTACGACTAAAAGTGATAATTAGTGTAAAACCTCCCCGGAAAGTGAAGTATTCTCTCTCTCTCTCTCTCTCTCTCTCTCTCTCTCTCTCTCTCTCTCTCTCTCCAGTTTTACGACTGAAAGCGATTAGTGTAAAATCCTCCCCAGCAAGAAAGTATTCTCTCTCTCTCTCTCTCTCTCTCTCTCTCTCTCTCTCTCTCTCTCTAGTTTTATTACTGAAACGGATAATTAGTGACAAACCCTCCCCAGGAGGAAAGTATTCTCTCTCCCTCTCTCTCTGTCTCTCTCTCTCTCCACCTCAAACATTCCTTCTTCCTCAGGCTTCAGAGTACGTGAACCCAAACCCAGAAAAAAATATGCAAATTTTAAATGGGAAGTAGCACTTTTTTTTTTGGTTAAATGAGAAACATGAAAATTTTTTGTCTTTCTTTTTACCTCATTATCAGGTCATCAACGACCGAAATTTAAGTGTACCATGAAAAGACGAGCGATCCCGACCGACTGATTGATTGCAAGTGCAGCCAATTACTGTAATTTATATTCTAATCAAAGGAGAAACATTTTGCAATCAACGTTGCGATCAATTATTGATGCTCTGCCGCTGGAATGCATGAAATGAACAGCTTTTTTCTTTTTTGTAAATGCTTTATTCGCGATTAAAACGCTTATACGTTCAGGCATACGAGTATGGATACGCGAGGAGGAAAACATGGAATTAATTTTAAAAGATATCGAGCAAGTCCAAAGGGCATTTTAGTACTTTATACTTTTTAAGAAGGTTTCGTGATCAATAGATAAGGCGACCTGGTAATCTTACACTATGCTAATGTGCATACGCATATATAGGTAAAACATATAAACAAACAAATGAATACGTAAAGAAATTGGCTAATAAATAAAAAATTAATTATAATAAATAACTGATAAATAAATGAATTAATTAATAAAAAATACTTAACAAATAAAAAAATAGGATAATAAAAAATAAAATAAGTCAATGAAAAAATTAATAGATAAATAAAAATATTAATAGATAAATAAATAAAATAATTAACGATTTAATAAATAAAAGTAAATACACAAATAAATAAATTAATTAATAATTACTGTGCGTAACAATTCACAAGAGCTGAACAAAATAAAATAATTTAAGTTACAGAGGTACAAAGATTAAGGAACTGCATTCCAAAAGCATGGAAAAGAAATTATCTCCTATCCTACTTAAGTTATTTCCATATTTCATTCTTACAAGAAATAAATAAGTCTACTTACGGGATAAATTTTAAGAGCAAAAAAAGAAATTACCTTCTGTCATATCTGTATCATTTCTATATTCCATTCTGAAAAGAAATAAATATATAATACGTCCAATTACGGGATAACATAACAGTAATCAATAACGACAATAAACTAAGCTCGTAATTGGCTTCATTCGAATCCCATATGATCCGAATCATCATCCAATTTGGGACGCAAATTTCAACCGCGTTATTCTACCATTTATCATAATTCATGGGCCATGAATATGCACGCTTTTCATATTTCAGTACTGTGTGCGTTGAAACAGGCGTATTAGCATGCTATTTATAAATACGATGTAACAGTAAATTGCTACAGCAGCTATTAGGCTGTGTACCTTCCAGTAATCAAATTTGTTCAATTATCTAAATTCTGTTTTAAAATGCAAGGGTGTTTGTGGCTCATATATATGTATGTATCTATATAATATATAAAAATTTATGTATGTGTGTGTTTGTGTGCGCATGTGTGTGTGTATCTTCCAGCCTAACTCTGAAACGCCTGTAGACTAAGTAACTAAATGAACTCTACAGGTTTATCATACCTCATTTCGGTATACATATGACTTACTATCAGGATAAGAATACTGTGGGGGCAAGACATCACTAGTACCAAAGGGCACCAAAGGGGGTGGGGGTGGGAAGGGCTTCTCTGAAACGGGGCTGGTTCTGCCCGTAGACTAAGTAACTAAATAAACTCTATGGGTTAATCATACCTCACTTCGATATACATATGACTTACTATCTGAAAAAGAATACTGTGGGAGTAAGACATCACTGGCACCAAAGGGGGTGGGGGTGGGAGGGGGGTGACATGTAAAAATAACAGAAAACAACAGATTTTAGTGTCTAATCAATAGTTTTCGAGGTCGCTGAGATGAACAGTGACACTCCCGGTGCCCTTCAAGTCAAGTTCAGCTCCGATAGGAAGGCGGGGAGAGAAGGGGTGAAAAATAAAACGTCATAAATGACAGATATTAGTGTCTAATCCATAATTTTCAAAGCCGCTGAGATGATAGTGACACTCCTGATACCCTTTAAGTCCAAGATCAGCCCCAATAGGAATGGGGGGGGGGGTGAGAAGGGGTGAAATATAAAGTGACAAAAATGCTAGGCAATGTAACTGAAGCAACTATCATAACAGGAAAGGAAGAGACAGAGAGAGAGAGAGGGAAAGGAAGTGAGAGAGAGAGTTGAGGGGGTGTTAGGGAGGAGAGGAGAGAGAGAGAGAGAGAGAGAGAGAGAGAGAGAGAGAGAGAGAGAGAGAGAGAGAGAGAGAGAGAGTTTCTTGGTTGTCATTCAGAGTTTTCCCGGGCAGCACTGGGTTGGTCAGCTAGTACTTATATATATCTATACTGTATATATAAATTCATATTTATTCATTATGTGTATGTATATATACATATGTATGTAAGTGTAATAACCAGTAGATCCTACACACACACACACACACACACATACACACATATATATACCCTACAAGCACCCCTCCATTTTAAAACAGAATTTAGATAATTAAACCAACTTGATTATTGACACAGACACACCCTCTTTTTAAAGGTACATAGCCTAATAGTTGCTGTAGCAGTTTACCGTTACATCGTAGAAATATGCAGTATTCCAATACGCCTGTTTCAATGCACACACTACTGAAATACAAAGAGCATGCATATTCATGGCCCATGAATTATGATAAATGATATAATAACGCGGTTGAAATTTGCGTCCCAAATTGGATGATGTTTCGGATCATATGGGATTCGAATGAAGCCAATTACAAGCTTATTTATTGTCGTTATTGATTACTGTTATGTTATCCGGTAGTTGGACGTATTTATATATTTATTTCTTTTCAGAGAAGGTAATTTCTATACTTACTTTTAACATTCATCCCATAAGTGGACTTATTACTTTATTTTTTCCAGAATGGAATGTAGGAATGATAGACAGAAGGTAATTTCCTTTGCTTACTTTTAAAATGCAGCTCATGAATCGCTGCACCTCGGTAACTTCAATTTTTTGCTGTGTTCAGCTGTTATTAATGATTTTGTACACTCATTTATTAACTGACTGATTAATTAACTCATTATTTACCTTATTTAGATTTTGTACACTCATTTATTAATTGACTGATTAATTGACTCATTATTTACCTTATTTACTTATTTATTTGCATACACACATATATATATATATTATATATTATCTTCATCAAGCATTACTGCTCATGAAATGAGCACAACTCGTCTACCTATCCATACCTCACATCACCAACCTGTCTAATTGTATACATATGCGTATACATGCATCCTTCTATATACATCCCTATACAAGCAATATTGTTGAAATTTTTTCCCATAAAAAATCCGTATCTATGGTGCAATCTGCCACAGCACTTTTTGTAAAAGCCTTTCATCATAACTTTGGTCGTTCGAAGGACGATCCGTTTTGATTTTATGGAAATTATTAGTCTCTTCGTGGAGAGAGAGAGAGAGAGAGAGAGAGAGAGAGAGAGAGAGAGAGAGAGAGAGAGAGAGAGAGAGAGAGGTGGTACATAACGGCATATATTTTGACGGAGTGCTGATCAGTCCTGTATGTTATTTTACGCCCTCTAAGTTTCTTTCACCATCTCAACTGCCACCAGTGACAGCCGAACAGCAGCCAGGTACCAACGAGTCTATGTCTCTCTCTCTCTCTCTCTCTCTCTCTCTCTCTCCTCTTTATGTATATATATATTTATATTTATGTATGTTTATTTACTTATAGATATACATCTGTATATATACATATAGTATATACATATATATATATATATATATATATATATATATATATATATATATATATATATATATATATATATATATATATATATATATATATATATATATATAATCACCACACAATCATGCATGCTGCACTGAAATAAATTTCTGACTCACATCAGGATCGAACCCAGGTCTTTCAGCGGTTGGCAGTGGTCTCGTCCTTCAATTGAAAGACCTGGGTTCGATCCTGATGTGAGTCAGAAATATATATATATATATATATATATATTCATGATGTTGCCTTGTAGTATGTATATCCTCCTATAATTTGATATATTTACTCTTCTATTTATCATGTATAATGTGTAATGATAATGATTGTTGAAATATTGTATGTAGTGTAGTATCAGATCCCAAAAGAACTAGTGATTTAGATAACTTAACAGTGTAATTTAGAATTAATCATTTCTTTCCTGATAATAGTGTAGTAGCGAGAGAGAGATTCGTGTTTTAGACCAGATGTGCCATCTGTCATCAGTTCAGATAAGAAACACTTTGTTTTGGGTGACACGATGACAGGTTGGGAATAACAATCACTGTCCAGCTTGGGTTTTTCGTTTTGTTTTCAAAACATGCCAGTCATGATTAGCCAGTAGAAATCTGTTTGATCATGTAAGGGTTTCTGTAAAAGCTTTGTCTCATACGAGAAGAAGACGAAAGTTTCGCAATGTATGTGACATACATGGCTCTGGTCATGTATGCCCTTTTGAGAGATATGGACAAGTAGTGTCCTGATTGACTGCGTCATATTTTGTAAGACTGCAGTCCAACATTATTTCATGTGCTACTGGAATCCTCAGATTAATTAATTTTCATTCTAATTTTAGAGACCATTTAATTTGGTTCCCTCTCTCTCTCTTTCTTCAATAGATAGAGGTTAATGCAGAATATCTGTGTGGTTACTGGTGTTAATCTTAGCTTTTGAGGTCTGACATTAGGAAAACCGTAATGGCGCCCAATAAAAAGTGTTTTGTGGATTTTGCAAAGGTCTTCACAAGCTTGTGTAAGGTAAAGTGAATTTTACTTATTACTGGTATAATAAGGTGTATTGAGGAAAAAATTTTGCCTATGTGAAATTATTTTATTGATAAATCTTTTGTGCATTTTTGTGTGTTCTTGTGTTTGCAATCTCTTGGTTTTTTTCTCAGTTTTTTTTTATTTCGGTGATTTAACATTGCATACTTGATTCAAGTTTCATTTACTAAGATTTTCTCTTTAAATCTTGAGTAATTCTTGGTAGTTTGAATTTTGCTTGATTAATTTAATTTCTTGGTAAATTAAAGTTCTGTGAATTAGCTTTGTTTCATAATTTAATTCAAGAATTAATTAAATTTTTGTGTTGTTTTCAAGTAATAGTAAATTTTTCAGATTGTGAATTCTAGTTATAAATTTTGAATTTAACAAGAAATTTTTGTATTTAAAATTTTTAAAAACAGTGTTTCATTTATTGACCACCAGTGAATAGGATTAATTGTGTGCATAAGGCAAAGTGATAAACTTCTTTTGTTCCTTTAGTTTTGCCGAAGTGAATTAAGACCAGGGGAAACAATTCTTTTGATAAACTTAGTTTGATTTTTCATGTGATTAATGAGCTTTTTAAGGGATCACTGTTACCTTTACAGTACTCAGTCGTAATTCTTATTGTTATGAGAGTTCAGGTATCTGGCTGAAGTGAGGTAAAATTTTGAATTCTGTGATTAGTTGTGTAATAACCAGGTACTTGGAACACATCGTGATTATATATATATATATATATATATATATATATATATATATATATATATATATATATATATATATATATATATATATATATGTGTGTGTGTGTGTGTGTGTGTGTGTGTTCTTACGGCACGACCGCAGTTCAAATACATCATAATTCCGGCCGCATTGTTGTAACTGAAACAGACGACGCCATATTGCTTTTCTACTTCGTTGAACAGTGAAACAAAACAGCCATAATTTCAGCAATATATTTATCCGCGCGAGTTAAGACGTCAGCAGAGGCTTTTCGTAATAAACTCCAAGAGCGGTGTTGTACTTGGTGAGTTATAACGATACGCAATGAAAATATCTTTTGGAGTTTTATGTCTTTCATCAGTTAGTGTAAAATAAGATTTATATTTGGTCAGAAGTAGTTAAATGCACTTTCTAGTCGAGTAATAACATCCAGTTATTATTATTATTATTATTATTATTATTATTATTATTATTATTATTTATTTAATAAAAAATACTCATAGTAGCATGAGTCTTAAAATGGAGAAACAAATCCACAGTTATTTATATGCACATATATTTAAAGATAATCTGTAGATTTGTCTGTATAGATCTATCTTTAAATATATGCACATGTACTGTACATAACTGTGGATTTGTCTCTTCATTATCATTATTATTATTATTATTATTATTATTATTATTATTATTATTATTATTATTATTATTATTATTATATAGAAGATATTACAAAAAAAGAAAGAAATAAAAGTAGAAGCAGAAGAAAAAGAAGAGATCTTGAAGAAATATCTTAAGGAGAATGAATGATTCAGCATCTTTTCTTTGGCTCGGCAAAGTAGAAGTATCCTGTCGGGTCAGCAAAAATGCTGCTAAAAAAAGAAGTAAAAAGCTGAAGACGTAATCCCTCTGAGCTAAATCCTTGCTAGAACCACGCCAGTGTTTAGAAGAGTTTCTCACTATTGAAGAAGAAGAAGAAGAAGAAGAAGAAGAAGAAGAAGAAGAAGAAGAAGAAGAAGAAGAATGAGAAGAAGAAGAAAAATTCTGGGTGAAAAGTGCTGAGTTTTTTCCTTTTGATTCTCACAGTTATCAAGGGATAGCGTTTTATATATAAGGATAATAATGAATGATGGTTCATTAATGTTCATTCTATAAAGTATGATAATTCCATAATTGCACAATGTAGTTAGTAAGTTTCTGTTTCATGTAATCTTGATTTAAAATAAAAATCATGTTTTTCTTAAATACGAGACGGGAAAAAGAATTTCCTTAATCATTACAAAGTCCTATACCTTCTACACTAACAAGTATTCAGTGAATCACATATGCTCTTTTGAAAAGCCAATTACAATGATGGAATTAAGAATTCTGAAAGAAAGAAATGTTTAACATTTCGTTGAGATACAAGCAATTAGGGAATCGTTTTTCGACGAGTAATACATTTAGAACTTTATGTCACAAGGAATTTCAGATACGTTATTGCTTGCAACCACAAAGAATGGGAGGAATTCTCACAGATTTCATAAGGGAAGTCTGGTACCGGACAAGGAGCAGAATAACAGATTTTTGGGTCTAAAAGCAAACTCCATTGTGTTTGGAAAACGCATCCTGATAATAAGAAGCCTAATATCACCTTCCTTTGCACATCCAATCAAATGGAATCACTACACCCGCGAAGAATGAATAAAAAAGAATCGTGAATGTAATGAAAGAATCCTGCGATTCTGAGAAACTGAAAAAATAGAAGAACGATGGAAATATGAGTTAAATTCATTGAGAGAAGAATTTCATTAACCATTCTTCGTAGGGGGTTGGGGGGGGGGAGGAAGGAAGCGCAGACTGGTCTGAATAAGCAATGCAATTATTTCCCCTCAGGCGAAACTGAAGGGAACAAATGCCTGAGGAGGAACATTTTCCCCCTTTTTCCTTTCCTTCTTCCTTTTCTATGGGGATTATCCATTCCCCCAACTCCTCTCTTTATCCCCTCACGCCCCTCTTTCCCCTCCCACTGTTACGATGGATAAAATTTAGCGTCAGGAAAATTCCGCGTCATGGCGCCTGGAAAGGAAAGAGGTTTGCTAAATAGAGATGTGTTAATTGCTGAGTTAAAGTCTCAGATGATGTTTTAATTACTGAGATAGAGTCTCAGATTATGTCTTTGTTTTGGAGATTAGTCTCGCGGTTAAGTTATGCATGATTTTGACTTTGTTATGGACGTCAGCGATGTGAATTAGCATTTATCACTAGTGCAAGAATGGATAAGAAGGTGATGTCGTCATGTGCAGATACATATGTAGATTATACACACACATACAGTACATACACATATATATATATATGTGTATTTACATTATATATATGTATACATATGAATATATATATATATATATATATATATATATATATATATATATATATATATATATATATATATATATACATACATACATATATATGTATATATATATATATATATATATATATATATATATATATATATATATATATATATATATATATATATATATATATATATATATATATATATATATATATATATATATATATATATATATAAAATGAATGCATGTGTGTTTCTGCGTGTAAGCGTGCATATATCAAAACTCAAGTCTATTTTTGTATTGCTAATATTACTAATGAAACTTCAAATATATTAGTAACCTCTTAATATATTAGTTGCATCTAATCATCGCCTCCTATAATTGGTAGTAAAATATACAAAAAGTTCTTCCAAACTCAACCTTACTTAACATATTTAAAAAAATAAAAATGAAAAAAAGATTTCCACTTACACATTGAAAAAATATAAAAACCTAAATAAGACTTAAAAAACTATCCCTTTCCAAACTTACTTAATATAGCCTATATCATGAAACACCAAATTAAAAAAAATCCCTTTATACACCGAAAAAAAAAGAAAAACAGAATCCTCAATCGCCAAACTCCCTTGATATATCGGCAATCCTCTCTGTCTCCATCTTTATCAAACTCCCTCGTCAGTTTTTTTTAACTTACTTAATATATATCATAAAACACCAAATAAAAAATCCCATTATATACCGAAAAAAAAAAAACAGAATCCCCAATCGCCAAACTCCCTTGATATATCGGCATTCCTCTCTGTCTCCATCTTTATCAAACTCCCTCGTCAGTTTTTTTTAACTTAATATATATCATAAAACACCAAATAAAAAATTCCATTATATACCGAAATAAAAAACAGAATCCCCAATCGCCAAACCCCCTTGATATATCGGCATTCCTCTCTATCTCCATCTTTATCAAACTCCCTCGTCAGTTTATTTTTTTTTTTACATCGTTTTCTATTTTTTTTCTTTTTTGCCGCTGTTCTCGTAAGCACCGGTGTGCTCTGCGTCGTTCGTTTTGTGTCTCTGTTACATTCCTCCTTTGACTCATCAATGCCTTTGAAAAGGCTTTACGGTCCATCAAACTCAAATGCAGTTATTTCTTCCTTTCCCAAATCCCGCGTCTCCCCTTTGCAGCCTCCTACTGAATCTTTGGACAATTTCAGAAAAAAAATTTGTATGAATGTATTTTTGGATTTTTAAAGATAGGCTGCAAAATATTTCACCGATTAAAAAATTTGTATACCTAAATATATTTATGTATCCATGGATATATGTGGATGTATATATCTATACATACCTATATATATACATATATATACTATAGATAATATATGTAATTAGAAACTAGAGAAAATATATATATATATATATATATATATATATATATATATATATATATATATTATATTATATATATATATATATATATATTTTTGAAAGAGTACATGCAATCTTTCTCTATTTTATAATTATGTATATTATATATAAATAAATATATATACATGTATGTATGTATATGCAGGTATGTATAAATATATACATATACATATATACATGGATACAGTATACACATTTTTTAATTGGTGAAATATTTTGCACCCTATCTTTAAAAACCCAAAAAAACATTCATACAAATTTTATATATATTAGAAACTGGAGAAAAATTGCGTATACTTTACACACACACACACACACACACACACATTTATATATATATATATATATATATATATATATATATATATATATATATATATATATATATATATATATATATATATATATATATATATATATATATATATATAATATATATATAGTTTATAATATATAAATATATATATAATCTTTCTCCAGTTTATAATATATGAATATATATATATATATATATATATTAATAAAAAAGATAGGATATAAGATCTTCCTCTAATTTAAAAAAAAATACATATATTTGTTTAAAAAATAATTGCATATATACTGTATTTTCAGAATTTTAATAAACAGGATACTGAAAACATCCTCAACTGTGGCCTTTGAGACCTGATGAAGTTCGATCCTTTGGAAGCTTTCAAATAATTGCTTTTTTTCCTCGTTGAAGTTGAATACTTCTATAAACTTCTTAGAAATTTTGGTAAAACTAAGGTATACTTAACTTTCTGGAAAATAGAAGTTCGGCCCACAGCAAAGTGTTAAAATTTTTGCACCTTCCAAGTAAATATAGTCCTTGAAATGATAATACTAGTGGTCTGGAAAACGCATCCCAAGTTTTTCCAATAAATTTTTGCTGAGAGAGAGAGAGAGAGAGAGAGAGAGAGAGAGAGAGAGAGAGAGAGAGAGAGAGAGAGAGAGAATGATTCTGTAGCTGTAAGTTAGAGAAGTGTTTGTTGGAACAATCCTATTTATTCATGTTTATAAAAAGGTGGGGTAAATATAGACACAGAAATTTATTCTGAGAGAGAGAGAGAGAGAGAGAGAGAGAGAGAGAGAGAGAGAGAGAGAGAGAGAGAGAGAGAGAGAGAGAGAGAGAGAGAGAGAGAGAGAGAGAGAGAGAGAGAGATTCTGTAGCTGTCAAGCATAGAAAATGTTTGTCGAAACAAGTCTATTTATTCAAGTTTATATAACCGTGAGGTAAATAAAGAGGGAAATTCATTCTTAGAGAGAGAGAGAGAGAGAGAGAGAGAGAGAGAGAGAGAGAGAGAGATTCTGTAGCTGTCAAGTATAGAAAATATTTGTCGAAACAAACCTATTTATTCATGTTTATATTCTTAGAGAGAGAGAGAGAGAGAGAGAGAGAGAGAGAGAGAGAGATTCTGTAGCTGTCAAGTATAGAAAATGTTTGTCGAAACAAGTCTATTTATTCAAGTTTATATAAACGTGAGGTAAATAAAGAGGGAAATTCATTCTTCTTCTTCTTCTTCTTCTTCTTCTTCTTCTTCTTCTTCGAGAGAGAGAGAGAGAGAGAGAGAGAGAGAGAGAAAGAGAGATTCTGTAGTTGTCAAGTATAGAAAATATTTGTCGAAACAAACCTATTTATTCATGTTTATATTCTTAGAGAGAGAGAGAGAGAGAGAGAGAGAGAGAGAGAGAGAGAGAGAGAGAGAGAGAGAGAGTGATACTGTAGCTGCAAGTTATAGAAAATGTTTGTCGATTAAATTCTATTTAATTATGCAAAAATATAACGGTGAGGTGAAGAAAGACACAGAAATACAGAAATTCTTAAAGAGAGAGAGAGAGAGAGAGAGAGAGAGAGAGAGAGAATGATTCTGTAACTGTATGTTACAGGAAATGTTTGTCGAAACCATTCTATCTATTTATGTAAATATATTGGTAAGGTGAAAAATTACACTGAAATCTGTCCTTAAGTCACCAGTATCTGGAACTAAAGACGCCATCATAAAGAGAGAGAGAGAGAGAGAGAGAGAGAGAGAGAGAGAGAGAGAGAGAGAGAGAGAGAAGAGAGAGAGAAAATTACAGGGCAATGATTTCAGATCAACACTGCCAAAACAAATTGAGAAGCAAAGTAGTTTGAATGGAAGCATATCGACATAAATTTCCAACGTAACGAGACGCCTTCGCATGAAGTTAGATTCTTTACTCCCACTCTTCACTCCCCACTCTTCCCCATACTCCGCCTTCCCCACTTCCCACCCCAACTCCCCTAATCCCCCTTTCGGTAACCCACTCCCCGCAAACTTCCTCCTCGAATACAGGGGTGTATAAATCCTCACCCAGATCGAGGAATTACAACCCTCTAAAAGGAGACTGCAAACTCAGACTAAATGACTCTGAGAAGTAGAAGAAGAAGAAGAAGAAGAAGAAGAAGAAGAAGAAGAAGAAGAAGAAGAAGAAGAAGAAGGGAGAAGGAGCAGGAGGAGAGGAAGCAGGAGAAAGAGGAGAAGAAGAAGAAGAAAAGAGAAGGAGAAGAAGGCGAAGTAGGAGAAGAAGAAGAAGAAGAAAGGAAGGAGAATACGAAGAAGGAGAAGAAGAGGAATATGATGAAGAATTATTAAGAAAACAAGAAGAATAATTTAGAAAAAAAGAAAACGAAGAATAATTAAAAAAGAAGAAGAAGAAGAAGAAGAAGAAGAAGAAGAAGAAGAAGAAGAAGAAGAAGAAGAAGAAGACTTAAGAAAAGAAGAAGAAGAAAACGAAAAGAAGAAGAAGGTGTCGAGAGCGGACCCGGTCACCGATACAGATTTTCTGTTGCCCGACGGATGAGAAAAATCGCTCCTAAGAAAAATATCCTTCCGAGGAAAAGCTATAAATGGGAGCATTCAGGAAGTGAAATGCTACGAAGAGACGAAACGGGGTACTGCCAACGCCACAGCTCTCTCTCTCTCTCTCTCTCTCTTCAAAATGCAATGTTCTCTCTATATCTTTATCTCTCCTACTCTCTCTCTCTCTCTCTCTCTCTCTCTCTCTCTCTCTCTGCTTTATTTTAAATGTCAAGGTCCGAAGTCATTCTTTTCCTTCTTTCGGTCTTTGGAGGTGACGCAAGGTGCAAAGAGCAATAAGTATCGACCTCTTAACTTTTAATTACCTTTCTGTCTTTATTATCTCTAAAAAATGAGATAATAAAGACAGATTATTGTCTCTAATAATGAGTAATTAGCAATAAACTATTAGATTTTGGTTTTTCTTCAGAAATCACAGAATAAAATCGACATTTAGCCTCATTGGAAAGATTTGAAAGTTTACAATATATAAAGGAAAACCCTGGTTTAAACGGTTAAAAACAATGACCTAATTCAGAGTATGTGACAAAATAAATTTCAAAAGCAAATATCTACTTCTTGAGTAAGTGACAAAATAAATTTCAAAAGCAAATATCTAATTCAGAATATGAGAAAGTAAATTGCAGAGGCAAATATCTAATTCAGAAGATGTGACAAAATAAATTTCTAAAGCAAATATCTAATTCGGAATATGTGACAAAATAAATTTCAAAAGCAAATATCTAATTCAGAATGTGACAAAATATATTTCAAAAGCAAATATCTAATTCAGAGCATATGGCAAAATAAATTTCAAAAGCAAATAAATATGTGACAAAATAAATTCCAAAAGCAAATGTCTAATTCAGAAGTGACAAAATAAATTTCAAAAGCAAAATCTAATTCAAATGTGACAATATAAATATGTATATATATACAAAAAACTGGAGCTTTTCTCTGGCTGCAAAGAAGATTAAGCATTTTATTATAGTTCTAGAGACTCATTTTAGAAGTAAAACGCAAATGAGATGGGAATCTAACTTATGTTTTTATATTTAAATGTTAATCTGCAAAAGATTAAATCGTGTTTGATTCTTATAAAATTCAATTTCATTGCTTTTAATAACTTGGACGTGGTAATCTGTTCATATCATCAATATTTCATGACGCTGAATTTATTTCGTCATCTTCATTATATTTTCTTTTGAAATTTATTTTGTCACATATTCTGAATTATATATTTATTTTGATATTTCGGCATTTTGAATTATATTTGCTTTTGAAATTTATTTTGTCACATAACCATATATATATATATATATATATATATATATATATATATATATATATATATATATATATATATATATATATATATATATATATATATTCAGAAATGTGACAAAATAAATTTCAAAAGCAAATACCTAATTCAGAATGTGCCGAAATAAATTTCAAAAGCAAATATCTAATTCAGAATATGTGACAAAATAAATTTCAAAAGAAAATATCTAATTCTGAAGATGTGACGAAATAAATTCAGCGTCTGAAATAGTTGATGATATGAACAGATTACCACGTCCAAGTTATAAGTAAATTAAGCAAGCAATGAACCCTTGAATTTTATAAGAATCAAACTATTGGACGATTTAATCTTTTTGCAGATATAGGTAGCTTCAGATTAACAATAATAACATTTAAATATAAAAAAATAATAAGTTAGATTCCCATCTCATTTACCGAAGCGTTTTACTTCTAAAAATGAGTCTCTAGAACTATAATAAAATGCTCTTAATCTTCTATCAAGGTTGCAGCCAGAGAAAAAGCTCCAGTTTCATTAAAAAGCAAAGGTATATAAGATTTAAGCCAAAGGCCAAGCGGTGGGGCCTATGAGGTCATTCAGCGCTGAAAGGAAAATTGAGAGTACAGGAGGTCTGAAAGGTGTAACAGGATGAAAATCTCACAGTTGCACTAAGAAAAAATGGTTAGGAGAGGGTGGAAAGTAAGATGGAAGAAAGAGAATATGGACGGAGGTACAGTAAAAGGAACGAAAGAGGTTAGAGCTAGGGGCCGGAGGGACGCTGCAAAGAACCTAAAGTAATGCCTACATTGCACAGCGTGAGGTGCACTGATGGCACTACCCCCCTACGGTGCTAAAAAGCAAAG
Source organism: Macrobrachium rosenbergii (assembly GCF_040412425.1). Lineage (NCBI taxonomy): Eukaryota > Metazoa > Arthropoda > Malacostraca > Decapoda > Palaemonidae > Macrobrachium > Macrobrachium rosenbergii. The sequence continues at coordinate 14,780,163 of NC_089746.1, forward strand.
AGTGCAGTGAAAGAAAGAATAGAGCAATTGTTCAATTGTTGATCATCTGTCTCAAATGTTGGGTAACTAATCCAGTGAAGTAGAATCGCTATATTTAGCCATCCATATTCTTTGAGCCTCTGTTGATAATTATTTGGGCATTAAATTACCTATGCAATATCAATATTTAACGTTCGTATATTTTAAATAGATACGCTTTTACTTTTAACGCCTTAGTTCAGTTAACCAAAAAGGCCCTTTGCTCGTTTTAAACCTTGAGTTTAGATCCCCAGATGTAAGAAACATTACTGAAAATTGCAGTTGCCTTTCAACCTACACCTTGAAACCTATACCTACACCTTTAAACCTATACCAACACCTATAATTTCTTTAAAAAAACATTATAATTTTCGCTCTTGAAACCACAGTGTCATCACGCAAAAAGACTCTAAATCTCTTTTTAAAACGAAAAAACAAAAACCTTAAAAGTAAGAAACATTACTACGATCCAAATCCTCAAAGGTAAGGAACATTACTGGCGAATTCCAACTCCCATTCAACATCCAACTTCACTTAGTCTCCGGTCGTTCGTTGCCATCGGCGTTTTCCTGTGCGGCCATTATCTCTTCTCCTTCCTTCTTCCATCCTTTTAATCGCGACTTTCTTCCCCAAACCCTCTTATACTTTTATTTTTTTTGCTTGAGCCCATAAACAGATAAATCCTTTTATGCGGTTCCTGATTCTCTCTCTCTCTCTCTCTCTCTCTCTCTCTCTCTCTCTCTCTCTCTCTCTCTCTCTCTCTCTCTCTCTCATATCTGCAAAACCTTGTAAGTGGGAGCAAGATAATGTATGAAAGGAATGATCAAAAAATGCTTTATATTTTCTCTCTCTCTCTCATCTGCGAAATCTTAGAAGTGAACGCAGAATATTGCATGAAAGTGATTATCAAAAAATGCCTTTGTATTTATCTCTCTCTCTCTCTCTCTCTCTCTCTCTCTCCCATCTGCGAAACCATATAAGTGAAGGCAATATAACTTATGAAAGGAATTATCAAAAATGCCTTTTGCTCTCTCTCTCTCTCTCTCTCTCTCTCTCTCTCTCTCCATTTTCATTATCTATAAAACCTTACAAGAGTCAGCAGGGTAACGTACGAACCAAATTATCAGCATTCACCTTTTACAGCATCAGCATATACCTTTATTTTTGAAAGCAAGGCAGCTTCAAGTATAAAAAAAAAGACAGAAAACTGAGAAATCTACATCACAATTGCAAGATCATAAATATACCCAGAAAGCTACCATAAAGAACAGAATTCAAGAAGATACAGTAAAAAATACAAAATTACAGAAATTAACCGAAATATTTCAAAACCTCTCGGGAGGTCTTCCCCGGAAATTCGTCACCAAATTCTCTGTCATTTCAGACCGATGTATCTTTGTTTATCTTTACCAAAAGGACTTAATCCCTTGTTATGAAGCATAAGAGCATCGGGCACGGCATACAGGGTACGAATCTGGTTGCTGGAAAAGTGGTGCTATTGGCTCCCCGCCCCCTCAACGCTCACCCCCGCCCTTCCAAGCCACCCGGGCCAATCAGTGACAGTTTTCGGAAGCTTATAGTGACTTCTACATCACTGGGTTCCGGTAGTTGTAGTGATCATGCCTAATCAGTCACTCTGACTTCTGTTTAAATATTTCATTCGAATTTCATCTCTGTGGATGTTATGGTGATCCGAAAGTTTGACCTTGTCCTGTTTCCTTTCAAATTGCTTGTTTTTCATTTTCTTATGATTATTCCCATTTACCTCACGTTCTCATTTTGTTTAGTTTGTGATGGCGTCCTTACAACTGAAAAATTATTTTTGAAATATATGAGACATATTCAAAATGGACAGCCAGTGAACTGGGTGCAAATTGACAAAAGAATTTCTCTTGAGCTCATGGAAACCAGCGGTATAGACATACACACACACATATTTATATATGACGAAAATGCTACTCTGTTAGACGTTAAACCAAAATTTTATTATATCTATAGCTGACAAAGGGCTTAAAAAATGAAAATATGAAACTGTGATACACTTTGACCGGAACCCTATCAGACTCTTGGCTCTTATGCCACGGGGTAAATGGTCAAACATGAAAATATTTAAGCATGAAAATAATAATTCATGACAACATTTTAAGTCAGTGATTTGTACCCCCCGCCCACAAATGACATTCGTGTGTTTGAGATGATGATGCCACATTAAGCATAACGTTTGTGACTTTGAACTGTTCAAGGTCGTTTTCGATCCATCAAGAATAAAAATTTTTTTAAAAATCTGCAAAAAAAAGGTCTGAATCTGAGAAAGATTACGGACGATTCCCCTGTTTCCATTTAACATCTAACTTCACTTAATTGTCAGTCGTTCATTACCGAAGCAATTTTCCTTTGTACCATTATCTCCTCCCTCCTCTTACTCTGCTCCTTTTTTCTCCCGTGCGTCAGTTCACACACAAATAAATCCCATTATCCAACTCTCTCTCTCTCTCTCTCTCTCTCTCTCTCTCTCTCTCTCTCTCTCTCTTTAAGTCCGTCCATCTCTCTCACTGTTTCCTTTTGTATTTACGACCGTCGTCGTTGCAAAGATTACGGAAGCTAATCGTATTGTTTCTGGAGAAGAATTTTCGTTCTGATTGCTGCAGAGTCTTTGTGAGGGGAGAGAGAGAGAGAGAGAGAGAGAGAGAGAGAGAGAGAGAGAGAGAGAGAGAGAAACACACCGCGCGCCGTTTTAAATTGTTTTGAGGGGCTCGTTCGGTGTAGTCATTTTCGCTTTTAATCATATTCCGAAGTTGCGTTCCGTCCAGAGTATTTCTCTCTCAAGCTTTCGCCCCAGCACCGATTTAATCATTAATCGTTTGCTTTAATGCAAGCGGGAGAGGAATGATTATTCGTTTAGATTTTCCTTCAGCAAGACGCGTAGCATTTTAGAGAGAGAGAGAGAGAGAGAGAGAGAGAGAGAGAGAGAGAGAGAGAGAGATGTACTCTCGCTAACCAGATTATTGATCGTATACAGTCGTAATGGATTAATGTCTTCTTTTTCAGATGGTTAATGCTTCGCGGAATTTTCGGCAGAATAATCACGGAGGGAAATGCTTTGAGAATTATGCACACTAATTATGAGTTGATGATTATTTTTTTTATTATTGCTGTTATTGATACTATTATTGTAGTTAACATTTTTAATTTTATTTCTTCTGCTTCATTTATAGTTCCTGTAGTTTTGATTTACCTTAAACGTTAGACAGCTCAGGTTGACTGATTGACTGATTTATGGTTACTAAAACTGGTGCCACAACATCTAGGTTATTGATGTCGTAATAAAGTTAAACAGGAAACTTTGAAAAAATTAAAAGGAATTTCATATAAGAAATATGTATGTATGTATGTATGTATGTATATATATATATATATATATATATATATATATATATATATATATATATATATATATATATATATATATATCAAATTCTTCTGACAATTTAAACACTAAATCAACACCGCAGGGGAGTAGTGCCGTCAGTGCACCTCACGCAATGCACTATAGGCGTTACTTGACAACCCCTTTCATTCCCTTTACTATACCTCCGTTCATATTTTCTTTCTTCCGTCATACTTTCCTCAACCCTCTCCTAACAACTGCTTCATAGTGCAACTGCTTTGAGGTTTTCCTCCTGTTACGCCTTTCAAGCCTTTTTACTCTCAATTTCCCTTTCAGCGCTGAATGACCTCACCATAGGTCCCAGCCCTTGGCCTCTTGGCCCAAAATTTTATATTCCAATACAAACTCTCAATCGAGCTCATATCAGTTCTTACTTTCATCTTTGACATTTTCCTTTTTGACAAAATCTTGAGAGAAAGAAAAAATAACATAATCGTCAACGTTAAAAGAGGTATGAAGGATAATACCAGGCTACCAACCTCTCCTACCAAACTAATATGAACCCCCGAAAACCTCATATCATTTTACGGTTATCGTTACTGAAACAGATCACGAAATTTCCCGTCATGCCTCGTCATCATATACCAAAGAGAGAGAGAGAGAGAGAGAGAGAGAGAGAGAGAGAGAGAGAGAGAGAGAGAGAGAGACGTAGACGAAATTTATAGGAGATGCGTAAATCAAGTAATGTTCGTATCATTTTTCCCACCGCGGAGGAGTGTAATCTGCAAAACAATTTTCAGAATCGGTAATGACGATAATAGCGACTCTTGCCTCTGATTATGTAGAGTGGAGGAGAATTTGTTTTTTCTTTCTTTTCTAGGGAGGGTGCTGGGAAAGCGGGTGGGGAGAAAGGGGGGGAGAGGAGACCTCTGGTTTATGATTTAAATCGACGTCTCTAAATGGTTCAAGGAAAAAGAGGGACATCGTAGTCTGTCATTAATGGAAAGTTTCTTTGAAAATGTGGATTATTATTATTATTATTATTATTATTATTATTATTATTTTTTTAACATGCAAATAACTCAAAAGTGAGGTTGCCAGCCCCTGCCCTGCATCACTGATTCTTTTATTATTATTATTATTATTATTATTATTATTATTATTATTATTATTATTATTATTATTATTAGTCTATTTTATTCTTTCTCACCATTTTCCGTTTTATTCAGGTGATAAACTATGAATTAGATTTTCAATATTCATAAAAAATATATTCAATTCTTTTACTTTTGAGTCACATATCTACACTTTGAAAGAACTCTTTATTCAAGTAATACTATGTATTAGATCTCCAATATCCATCAAACAAATTATATTCAGTTCTTATACCTCTGATTCACTTAATTTTGAACGAATTCTGTTTATTTTTCTTGTAATATTTTGTTATCCGGGTTAATACTTTGTATCAGGTTTTCAATATTCATCAAAGAAAATACATTCAACTCTTATACTTCTGACTCACGTATCTAGAATCCCAAAGATCTGTCCAGAAAGATATATTCTTGAACGATGCAATATGCAACTGGACAAAGACAAAGAAAGTGGATGACCAGATGGCAAAGGAACAGAGAGAACAGACGGAAATTACAAAAAAAGACAGGAAGAAGACATCTGGGGTCTCTCTCTCTCTCTCTCTCTCTCTGTTTAATCTTTTACTTTTCGAAACCAAGGGATAGAGAACTTCGCTTGTTCGGGAAGGGAATGTTCAATGCTTCTTTAATGAAACTTCTTTAGATTTGTAACTATGACCGTGGAGTTACAGATACCCAGAGCTGTATTTTCTTTGTAACTACGGCTGTAAGGTTACAGACACACAGAACTGTATTTTCGTTCTGATGCTGTGAATAAGATGTTATTTACAAATCCGTGGACTAAGAATATTTATACTGAAAATTTTGCATTTTCTTATCATGTGAAATTTAAAAAAAAAAACAAAAAAAACTCTTAATTAGGTGAACAGAAAAGCCAAGTAATATTTCAGTAAATAAATAACACTAATCTGTTCTCACTGAAAAATTCATGGATTAAAAAATTTTATAATCAAAATGTTGCAATAGTTTTCTTATGGAATTTAACACAAAATTTTCATTAGTAATATTTTGATAAACAACAGGCGTCTGTTCTTATTTAAAAATTCGTGGATTAAATATTTTTATACTGAAAATGTTGCAATTCATTTATCATATGAAGTTTAACATAAACTTTTCATTAGGCGAACAAATATTTTACTTTATTTTAGTACGTTACCAGATTTGATAAAACATAACAAAAAACTTTCAATTATATAATAATGAAAGATAATTGCTGGGTATTATTACCATACACCAGTTCCATTAACTTGATCGTCATTGAAGAAATTACTAGCACATAATTCACATTCAGCATACTGTCATTACTGACACTTTCGTCATAATGACTCCTAAACAATGTCAATTCGTCATTGCCTTGGCAAATTAGGAAGTCTGCCAAGTAGCGGCCAGTTGTAACCCTCTGATTGAAAGTTGAGTTTGAAAGTCAATGAGTTTATGAGCAAGTCGATAGCAAAGAATGTCACATGAAACTGGTTGTTATTAGCAATCGACATCTTTTAAAGTGTTTAACAAAGAAGCGATCCAGCGTATTCTATTAGAATAAAAACTTCTGAATGAAAACGTCAACGTTTGCATTTTACAACTTATTCTATTAGGATAAACTCCACTGACTGAAACTGTTCAGAGTATTCTATTAGGATAAACTCCTCTGATTGAAAACATTCAAAGTATTCTATTAGGATAAACTCCTCTGATTGGAAACGTTCAAAGTATTCTATTAGGATAAACTCCTCTGATTGAAAACGTTCAAAGTATTCTATTAGGATAAACTCCTCTGACAGAAAACGTTCAAAGTATTCTATCAGGATAAAGTCCTCTGACTGGCAACGTTCAGAGTGTTCTATCAGAATAAACTTCTCTGATTGAAAACGTTCAGAGTATACTATTAGGATAAACTCCTCTGATTGAAAACGTTCAGAGTATTCTAATTAGAATAAACTCCACTGACTGAAAATGTTCAGAGTATTCCATTAGGATAAACTCCTCTGACTGAAAACGTTCAGAGTATTCTATTAGGATAAACTCCACTGACTGAAAATGTTCAGAGTATTCTATTAGGATAAACTCCTCTGATTGAAAACGTAAAGAGTATACTGTTAGGATAAACTCCTCTGATTGAAAACGTTCAGAGAATTCTTTTAGGATAAACTCCACTGATTGAAAACGTTCAGAGCATTCTATCAGTATAAACTCCTCTGACTGAAAACGTTCAGACCATTCTATCAGGATGAACTCCTCTAATTCAAAACGTTCAGAGTATTCTATTAGGATAAATGTCTCTGACTGAAAACGTTCAGAGTATTCTATTAGGATAAACTCCTCTGACTGAAAACATTCAGAGTATTCTATTAGGATAAACTCCTCTGATTGAAAATGTTCAGAGTATTCTATTAGGATAAACTCCTCTGACTGAAAACGTTCAAAGTATTCTATTAGGATAAACTCCTCTGATTGAAAACATTCAGAGTATTCTATTAGGATAAACTCCACTCAAAACGTTCATTGTATTCTATTAGGATAAACTCCACTCAAAACGTTCATTGTATTCTATTAGGATAAACTCCTCTGGTTGAAAACGTTCGGATTATCTTATTAGGACAAACTCCTCTGACTCAAAACGTTCAGAGTATTGTATTAGATAAACCCTCTGATTAAAAACGTTCAGAGTATTAGGATAAACTCCACTGACTGAAAACGTTCATTGTATTCTATTAGGATAAACTCCTCTGGTTGAAAACGTTCGGATTATCTTATTAGGACAAACTCCTCTGACTCAAAACGTTCAGAGTATTCTATTAGGATAAACCCCTCTGATTAAAAACGTTCAGAGTATTCTATTAGGATAAACTCCTCTGACTGAAAACGTTCAGAGTATTCTATTAGGATAAACTCCTCTGGTTGAAAACGTTTGGATTATTCTATTAGGACAAACTCCCCTGACTGAAAACGTTCAGAGTATTCCATTAGGATAAACCTCTCTGATTGAAAACGTTCGGATTATTCTATTAGGATAAACTCCTCTGACTGAAAACGTTCAGAGTATTCTATTAGAATAAACTCCTCTGGTTGAAAACGTTCGGATTATTTTATTAGGACAAACTCCTCTGACTGAAAACGTTCAGAGTATTCTATTAGGATAAACCCCTCTGATTGAAAACGTTCGGATTATTCTATTAGGATAAACACCTCTGACTGAAAACGTTCAGAGTATTCTATTAGGATAAACTCCCCTGACTGAAAACGTTCGGAGTATCCTATTAGGATAAACTCCTCTGATTGAAAACGTTCAGAGTATTCTATTAGGATAAACTCCTCTGACTCAAAACGTTCAGAGTATTCTATTAGGATAAACTCCTCTGGTTGAAAACATTCGGATTATTTTATTAGGACAAACTCCTCTGACTGAAAACGTTCAGAGTATTCCATTAGGATAAACCCCTCTGATTGAAAACGTTCGGCTTATTCTGTTAGGATAAACTCCTCTGACTGAAAACGTTCAGAGTATTCTATTAGGATAACTCCTCTGGTTGAAAACGTTTGGATTATTCTATTGGGACAAACTCCTCTGACTGAAAACGTTCAGAGTATTCTATTAGGATAAACCCCTCTGATTGAAAACGTTCGGAGTATTCTATTAGGATAAATTCTCCCGATTGAGTTGTTTATTATTGTTATTTCTCGAGTAAAACAGCTTTATCTTCCATGGAGCAAAATGTCCAAAAGAGATAAAAATAATAACAAGGTTATAGGCAAACAAAAAATAAAAAGATAAAAAAAACTCAGATGAAAAACGAAAACATCGAAAAAACCTGAATAAAGAAAAATTTACGAACTGAGACAATCCACGTAAAAAAAAAGAACAGAACTTTAAAGATAAAGAAAACATAAAGATGGAAAAAATATTTCTTTCACAGAACAAAAAATCACGGTGGTCTTTTGAAAATGAAAAAAATATAAAGATAAAAAAAATAACAAGTTTCTTTCACTGAAGAGAAAATCACGATGGTCTTCTGAAACGAAATCTGAGCAGCAGGGAAGAAGAAGAAGAAGAAGAAGAAGAAGAAGAAGAAGAAGAAGAAGAAGAAGAAGAAAAAGAAGAAGAAGAAGAAGAAGAAAAAGAAGAAGAAAGACACTGGGTGGAGTCTTTGGGAAAGACTGGATGCGGAAGAATCAAAACCAAGATTTGAGAAAAGTTCGCTACGTGAACTGGGTCAAGAAACAGCTGGCCTGAGTTTTTTTTTATTTAAACTTTTTTTTCCTTGAATGACTTTGTCTGAACAGAGAAAATGTTGAGTATCAAAACTGTGGATAAAAGCAACATCTGAAATCTTGAAAGCAAATTTGAAAATATTGTTAAAACCAAATTAGAACAGACGAATTATACCAGTTCAGAAAACTTTATTTTACCAAAAAAACAAAAAAATTATTAAAACGACGACTTACAAAAAAATCTTGTCGAATAAAAAAAGAAAGGCCTCCGAAATCCCAAGACAAGGAGACTTAAAATTAGGTTTTGCAGGTCATGGGCAGGGCTCGCTGACTAAGCACTACTGGGGGTGAGAGAGAGAGAGAGAGAGAGAGAGAGAGAGAGAGAGAGAGAAGAGAGAGAGAGAGAGAGAGAGAAGGTGGGGGGCGGGTGGGGTAAGGGCACCAAGAAAGGTAGATTTAGCTTCGTGAATTGGGGAAACAAAATGGTCTGATCTTGTTGCATATTGCAGTATTTTCTTTCCATGTTTATACATTTATCTTATCTGATATATATCTTATATGTATGTGTATATATATTCATACACACACATATATATATTTAGTAATGACTGATTTCTAATTTTTTTTTTGCTTTTGTAACCCTTATGTGTAGTAGGTAACATGATAAATTCATAAAAAAATCTATAACTATTTTCGAACACTCTATACCTCAGTGTTCAGTACTAACCTTTTAATTTTTCACCTCACTATTAATGCCATATATATATATATATATAGATATCACACTGAAATATATATATATATATATATATATATATATATATATATATATATATATATATATATATATATATATATATATATATACACATATATATATGTATATGTATGTATGTATATATACATGTGTATAATACAACAACTCACTGAAGCGTGAATTCCTTCATGGCGAAAAAGTTACTTCTTTATTTTTCCTTTAAAAAATCCTCAGCGTCACCGCCCGGGTGAAGAATTTCGTACACCCACACCGCCATTAAATTAATGCGATCGTATATATATTTTAGCAGCATAATGACAGATAATTCTGCTCGGATATCGTGGGCTGTCCCCGTCAGTCACCGGCCATAATAATGTCTAGGTTTGTGTATTTTGCGAAAGCTCTGATTTTTTTTTTTTTTTTTTTTTTGTAGTTTACAAAAGCTCTGAATTTTAAAGCTGGTCTTGGCGGAGGGGGTACATCGATGCGTGGGTTGCTGTATCGATTTGATGAAATGGAAAGTTGAATCTTATTATTTTTTATATTTGGTTTACTGAGTTTGGACTGAAATTTTTTTTTTACTGAAATTTGATCGAATTTGGGTAGTTTCTGCTGAATCGGTTTCTCCGATTTACTCTTAAAATGACTGAATGGATTTTTGCTATTTACATACACACACACACACACACACATATATATATATGTATGTATATATGCATATAATATATATATATATATACACATATATATATATATATATTCATTCATACATACACATATACGTATACATTACATATACACCCTCAAACGAATATATTCACTGACATCTGAACAATTTAACATTGTTTGTGACCGCCTTCTTTCGGGCAGTGGAACGATGGAATAAACTTTCAACGAAGCCATTGCTAATGGCTAACATAACTGATAACTGGAATAATATATTCCTAGATCCGTAACATTTTTCCTCGCTCACCGATCGTAGGGAAAGGGATAATTACTTATCTGTTTCTTTTATTACCCGTTAGCTGGTCCGCTGATATAGTGGTTAGTGTCGTGGGATACCACTCAGATGTCGCGGGGTTTTCGCGTCTGCCCCAGGGCGATAAGTAATCACTGGCTCTGTATCATGATCAGTTACTGCTGCAGTGTGGGGTCTCCGGTGGGGGGTTGAAACCAACATTCTTTGGAAGCTTGAATTTCAAATCAGTGCCTCCTTTGATGTGCTTGTTCCATGGATAGGTTTCATCTACTGAAATAATAATAATAATAATAATAATAATAATAATAATAATAATAATAATAATAATAATAATAATAAAAAATAATAATAATAATAATAATAATAATAATAATAATAATAATAATAATAATAATAATAATGCTGCCTTCTGATTGCACGAAACCTCTCTATACAAACACCAAGTAACATTCGCGCATGTATTTGTCTAACTGAAACCTTACACACTGAATGCTCGTACAAAAATTCCAATACCCGCCTTACCAGGATCTCTTAAAATGATAAATGTATTAGCAAACTGCAGCCAAGCTCGAAATGTTTCACGCATTTTTCCAACTAAAATCTCATATACTGAAAATTTGAACATTCTCGTTATCAGAACCTGTTAAAATTATATATATATATATATATATATATATATATATATATATATATATATATATATATATATATATATATATATATATATATATAATCATAATATATACATATAAACATATGCACACACACACATATATATGTATATACAAATACGTACATGCATAAAGGAAAACCACTGCCGATATCAGGAGCTAAAATATTCAGCAATCAAAAAAAACAAGAAAAACTCCACCTTGTTTTATTCCTCCAGACAGAGTGACGACCATCGCTCCAATTATTAAGACATAAATTCGCACCGAGTTATTACTCGTAATCATTGAGAAGACTGAATAACGTTGGCAGCGTAATAGAGAAAATTATGAACAGCTATTATGCGAAGACCAATGGCTATTTTTAAAGGCAGCTTGCTTTCCTTTCCAGGATTAATGACGTTACGTGATTTTTTGTTTTTATTTGTTTTCGTTTAGTTTGGCCATATAACTCTTCGGCTTGCCTTACCTGCTTGATGAGGAATTGACGAGACTAGGAATCTGTGATGTTATGTGTAATTTATATGTATATGTATGTATGTATGAATATATATATATATATATATATATATATATATATATATATATATATATATATATATATATATATATATATATATATATATATACATACATATATATATATATACATATATTATATAAATATATACATGTATTATACATACACACATATATATATACATACATACATATATATATATATATATATATATATATATATATATATATATATATATATATATATATATATATATATATATATATATATATATATATATATTGGTAATCTTGTTAGACAACCGTATTCCACAAAGACAAAATGAAAAATAGTAAATTGCTG
>NC_089746.1:14797194-14834694 GCF_040412425.1 Macrobrachium rosenbergii
TCAGATTGCCCTTTTTATTTAAATTCTTCGTGGAATTTTCCGGTTTTTAAGACTGTCGATTTTTTATATATAATTTTTTCTTTAATGAAAACTTCAAACAGTAAAAAAAAGTATAATATTAATAAGTCAAAGTTCACACATTATAAGGGTTTTAAGATTTCTGGATAATTAGCATCAAATGTCTTATATGGTCGACATGGAGAAAAAGACTGTGAGTAAGGACCTTTATAAATTGTAGGAGAGACAGACAAACACACACACACACACACACACAGAGAGAGAGAGAGAGAGAGAGAGAGAGAGAGAGAGAGAGTCTACAATGATGTAAAATTCTGCTGGCAGAGAGAGAGAGAGAGAGAGAGAGAGAGAGAGAGAGAGAGAGAGAGAGTCTACAATGATGTAAAAATTCTGCTGGCTGAGAGAGAGAGAGAGAGAGAGAGAGAGAGAGAGAGAGAGAGAGACTATGGTGAAAAGCCTACTGCTGGTGTAGAAGAGAGAGAGAGAGAGAGAGAGAGAGAGAGAGAGAGAGAGAGAGAGAGAGAGAGAGAGAGAGAGAGACTACAGTGATGTAAAATTCTGCTAGCTGAGAGAGAGAGAGAGAGAGAGAGAGAGAGAGAGAGAGAGAGAGAGAGACAGTGATGTAAAATTCTGCTGGCTGAGAGAGAGAGAGAGAGAGAGAGAGAGAGAGAGAGAGAGAGAGAGAGAGAGATACGAAGTAAAACCATGAAGGCCACGTCCCTTAAATAAGGCCTTACAAGATTCTATTAAGCTTTGTGTCCTGTAAGTTGCTCTAAGTCACCCCATGGGACAGACAAAGCCTATTAGGCCTATAGGCCTATACATTTAGAGAGATAACTCCTCGTTCTACACCATCCCTCCACCTCCTTCCCCACCCCCGTTTGCCAAATTTCTCCGCGAGTTTCTTGTCTTAGTTTTAGGCCTTAGGCCCATACCTACACATGTTTCATATCAAGGGGGAAGGGGAGATTCGTAGAGATATTTGCATATGTTTACATATGTTCCCGCCATTAGCATATCCGGTGCAATTTCGCGAGACGATTTGCTTACTTTTGCAAAACACCACAAATTGTTTTCTCCCTTTTTCAAGTCTGGGCAACAGAGCGCTCAGTTTTTATATATACACACACATATATCTATATATAATATATTTGTGTATATATATATATATATATATATATATATATATATATATATATATATATATATATATATATATATATATATATATATATATATATATATATATATATATATATATATATATATATATATATATATATATATAAGATATTTATTGTACAAGCTTTTGAGGTATAAAACCTCATCATTCAGCCTGATGATGAGGTTTTATACCTCAAAGCTATAAAGAATATATATATATATATATATATATATATATATATATTCAAATCAGTATAATTATACGAATACACGCACGCAGATACATGTATAAAAGTGTATGTATAATAAGAAAACTATTACTATTACTATTAGTATTACCAACGTTACGATTATCCTCATATAAGAGTACTAGCAATAAATTTCTAAAAAATAAACTTTTTCATGTAGAATGGAGAAAAGCGTAACAATTCTTTTTTATAGATTAAGTTACTAGAGATGAAAGTTTAGAAAAAACTACTGTGGACAGACTACAGGAAATGGATTAATTTTCTATAGATTAAATCTATAGGCATCAAAAGCCTAGATTTTATCTTTTTAATCTTAATTGGAAGAATATGACAATCGCAGAAAAGAATATAGAAATTCTGCTTCCCGTGGTGAAAACTATCGTGCAAATTTACTGCTTTATTTTTTATTTTAAATTCTTGAGCGAAGCCATTACTGCTCTCTCCTCTTCAGTGGAATTTAAAACCAATTTACTTGATTAATTGCCCCAACTTTGAACATGGCATTGCAAGGGACTTTAAAAAAAAATGTGATTCTCACAATTTTTTTTTTTTGTATATTTTTGCGGTTTTCCCTATTTTACAATCTTTGTGGTGTTAAAATTAACTGAAATTGTAACTGTCATTTGCATATAGAAGTAAAAGGACTTTTATTTATAACCGTACATACATAAATTTTATATACATACACACACACACACACACATATATATATATATATATATATATATATATATATATATATATATATATATATATATATATATATATATATATACTGTATATATTTATGTATGTATATACACAAGTTCCTCGTTGGGAGAGTCGGTAGAGTTGTCGCCTAGCACTCGCTAGGCCCGAGTTCGAGTCTCCAGCCGGCTAATGAAGAATTAGAGGAATTTATTTCTGGTGATAGAAATTCATTTCTCGGTATAATGTGGTTCGGATTCCACAATAAGCTGTAGGTCCCGTTGCTAGGTAACCAATTGGTTCTTAGCCAGGTAAGATAAGTCTAATCCTTCAGGGCCAGCCCTAGGAGAGCTGTTAATCAGCTCAGTGGTCTGGTAAACTAATATATACTTAACTTATGTATATACACAGTATATATATATATATATATATATATATATATATATATATATATATATATATATATATATATATATATATATATATATATATATATATATATATATATATATATATATATATATATATATATATATATATATATATATATATATGTATATTATAGAGCCTCAATGGCTAGGTCGGTAGAGCAGCAGCCTCAGACTTCATAGAGGTCCGTGGCGTGGGTTCAAATCCGCAGCCGACTGGTCAGAGAGGCGGACACTTTGCTATCCGTGTAGACACCCCGGGATTATGTATGTAATCAATGGATAGGTTTGCTGAAAGCAAATGGGTGTTACAGACTAACAGACACACAAACAAAGCCACTCCAACATCTTCTAAAAACATAACAGACACCTCACATGTCTCAAACTGTCGACCTAACCGCTCAGTTCTCCTCGCTGCTGGGAGAAAGGGAGCTGGGGATTTGGTACAATACATGTACACAAGCGCTACCGGGGTCTAAGCGATGTCAGGCAGGGCAGCTGATCGAGGCTACGGTCTACCCCAACACCAAATCAAAGTCCTTCAAAAGAAGGCATCGTGCTTACCCCATATAAAAAATGGGAAAAAGCACGTTAAACGAAGAAGACGAATATATATATATATATATATATATATATATATATATATATATATATATATATATATATATATATATATATATATATATATATATATTATAATATATCTATGTCTGTATGTATGTATGTGTACGAATCAGCTACATTCAACTTTTCATCTGACCCAATCTGACCTTTCCCTGTTGGTCCAATAGCCAAAGTTTAATTGCTAACCCCTGAGCACCCGCGCTCGTGGAAGTAATATGAAAACAAGTAATTGATAGTGTATGAGCGGACAGGGATATTGCACATTGTTTCGTCAGATTTCGTCCGACAGATATTGAACCTATTTAATGAACTGTTGTGTCGTCGAGATGACGGCTTTTGTTGGTGATGATTTGGTTGTCGATTTTACTTGTTTTTGTTGGTGGTGGGGGTGTGGGTTTAGGTGGTCTTATGCCGGCTCGGACTTCTGTGGCTGTTGTTGATGTTTTTTGGTGTTTTTTTGGTGTCTGCTGGTGGTGGGTTAATGTTTTTGTTGGTGGGCTAAACTGGCCTTTTGCCCGCAGGGGGCATCTGTCATTGTAGTTGTTGTTTTGTTAGTGGGCTAAGGTGGCCTTATGCCAGCACTGGCTTCTGTTGTTGTTGTTTTTGTTGGTGGGATAAGGTGGCCTTCTGCCAGCACTGGCTTCTGTTGTTGTTGTTTTTGTTGGTGGGATAAGGTGGCCTTATGCCAGAACTGGCTCCTGTTGTTGTTGTTTTTGTTGGTGGGCTAAGGTGGCCTTATGCCAGCACTAGCTCTTGTTGTTGTTGTTGATGTTTTTGATGGTGGGTTAAAGTGGCCATATGCCAGCGCGGGCTCCTGACCATATGATCTTGTAGATTTTCTTTTGTTATATTTTTTTTTATATTTTTTAAAATTTTGTTATTGTTGACGCATTTGTGTTGATGGTGGGCTAAGCTGGCCTTATGCCAGCACGGAGTCCTGGTTGTATGATGTAGTTTTTCTTTTTTTTCGGAATCACCTCTTAAGAAATTACCACAAGGACTGGAATCGCATTTATTCAGGGCAGGAGTTTCAAGAATATCCATCTAGTAATTTCCTTAATTAGTCTTAATTGCTAGCATGAGGTTATTAAAATAAAACTGAAGAGTTCACATTAATGCAAAATGCAAAAAAAAAAAAAAAAAAATCAGTTCTGAAAAATGAAATTTGGCAGATTTTTGTACATCTGACATACTTTGCAAAAAGGTAAAAGTAGATGTAATAGTCAAAATATGTCGGTTCTGAAATTTTTTCTTTACCAAAAAGATAAAGAAATGAATTACGCTAAGGAGCAACAGCAAAAAGACAAATGATTTCTTGGCAGTAGTTCAGTAAATTACAGCCGAACCCGTTTCAAACAATCTTTGAGTTTCAAACAACCTCTGAGTTTCAAACTTGTGGGTTTGAAACCTTCCACTGACGGGATTAAGCTTGGGTTCGCCATCCGTTAGATAGAGAAAAAGAAGTTCCACTACACGAGAGGTAAACCACACCAGCCCAGGATAGAATGCAAGAGTTCTATCTTTACACGTTTGCTAAGAATAGAGTCTGGTCTGTTTCAGTCTTCATTTCCCTTGGGACATGGCCCCAGATATCACCTTTTTTGTACTTTATCTTTTTTGGCTTCAATCAAGCCAGGGCTAGGATGGGGTATCAGGCTTCCCATTGCTTGACCTTTGCGTAAGACAGGCAAAATCATCCAAAACAGGAAAGGAAGAAGAGGAATGGGTCTCAGGTATCGAGCTGAACTTAAAGAGCATGAAGGCAGTGCTTGCATAGTTGAAGGCACTTTAGGTAAGTTATTTTTTGTCTTCAATGTGCAGTCAATCGCATTTTAGACACCAACACGTGATGACTCGTGTTTTGAAATTAATTCATAAAGCACATTTGTTAAAATATTCTAATGTAAAGTAAGAAAAATAATTTTCCTTACACATTTCAGCCAGTTAAAAAGGATTTGAAATTTCTTGTTCAAATTTAATATTTAGGATAGGCCGAGAATTGGTCCTGATCTCTACAAAAACCGATTTAAAAAAAAAAATAATCCCACTTTTCATTTCTCTCAATGGTCCAGTCGCAAACTTAAATTTTGGATTACTATATTATGATTTTTGGGATTTAAATCTGATCTAATAAACCCTGAGCGAATAAAAGCACTTATTAATAACTCAAGAAATTTTTCCTTTTCTAAATATAGAACCCAACTGGCTAAAGGGAGAACACATATACACCAACAACATCTGCCCCCTACTGACAGATTTCCGAACCATTCAAAACACTTGATCAGAAGAAGAGTAGCGGTAAAGAGAATCCAAAACCTGACATGAAATCCTACTGGCAGAGAGAGAGAGAGAGAGAGAGAGAGAGAGAGAGAGAGAGAGAGAGAGAGAGAGAATTCATCAGCTGATATGAAATTCTACTGGCAGAGGTATACACACACACACACACACACACACACAGACACACACACACAGAGAGAGAGAGAGAGAGAGAGAGAGAGAGAGAGAGAGAGAGAGAGAGAGAGAGAGAGTTCATCAACTGAAACGGATATGAAATTCTACAGGTATAGGCAGAGAGAGAGAGAGAGAGAGAGAGAGAGAGAGAGAGAGAGAGAGAGAGAGAGAGAGAGAGAGAGAGCCTTAAGATGTTACAAGTCCTACCATCTGAAGTGGACAAACCGAGAGAGAGAGAGAGAGAGAGAGAGAGAGAGAGAGAGAGAGAGAGAGAGAGAGAGAGAAAACAATGATATAAAATTCTACCGGCAGACTGAGAGAGAGAGAGAGAGAGAGAGAGAGAGAGAGAGAGAGAGAGAGAGAGAGAGAGAGAGAGAGAGAGAGAGAGAGTACAATAATATAAAATTCTACCAGCAGACTGACAGACAGAGAGAGAGAGAGAGAGAGAGAGAGAGAGAGAGAGAGAGAGAGAGAGAGCCAGCCAGCCTAGTACTACTTCTTCCAACGAGTATATATCCATTAAGGCTTATGGTAATTCCGTTACGAAAATCAACTGAGCAGTAATGTGTATTCTGGGGGGTGGACACGAGAGCATAAATATTTATAGGTCTGTGATTGCGCTGTTTATTGAACGGGGTTGCCCAAAGCGGGGGAGATATGTACCTACATTTTTCTCTGCAATTACCCATAAAAAATACTTTATTCAAAAGGGAAAATGGCACTGTGAATTCTTTGTATCAAATTACCCGTTGTAATTCACAGTTGTGTTGACACTTCCGTTGACATATTTATTTCGTTTTTTTTTTTTTTCATATTTACTGCTTTTAAATTTTTTTTCTATTACGTTCTTGTCTTAATTTTTATTCGCATAAAAGCACAAAAGTAATAAAAAATTCTGAAATATATAAAATTATAAAAATACAGGATAATGAACGATAATTTTTCGTTTTTATGAAATTCTTGTCTTCATTTTTATTCGCATAAAAGCACAAAAGTAATAACAAATTCTGAAATATATAAACTTATAAAAATACAGGATAATGAACAATAATTTTTCGTTTTTATTAAATTATTTTCTTAATTTTTATTCGCATAACAACACAAAAGTAATAAAAATTGAAATATAAATATATATATATATATATATATATATATATATATATATATATATATATATATATATATATATATATATATTTATATATACATACTCAATATATACATACTGTATAAGATTAAGTATATCTTAGTTTTACCAGACCACTGAGCTGATTAGCAGCTCTCCTAGGCTGGCCCGAAGGATTAGACTTATTTTACGTGGCTAAGAACCAACTGGTTACTTAGCAACGGGACCTACAGCTTATTGTGGAATCTTATGTGTATATATATATATATATATATATATATATATATATATATATATATATATATATATATATATATACATAATACAAAATATAACAGATGAACAAAGGAAAAATGATGTTATTGCTCTAAAGAAAGAATTAACCCTTTGCTGAGTCAACTTAACATTGTAAATCTAACTTTGAATGATTTCGTAACTTATTATTATTATTATTATTATTATTATTATTATTATTATTATTATTATTATATTATTATTATTATTATTATTATTATTATTATTATTAATTTCGTAATGTGCTGTTGATTATTATTATTATGAATTTCGTAATTTGATGGTAATTATTATCATTATTATTATCAGAAAGAGCAGGATTAAAAAAAAAAACACAAACAAAACAGGATGTCATCATAGGATGTCGGTTGACGCTTCCTTTTGACATGAAGGCTTAATATCAAATAAAAAATATAAATTGATGGTGATAATTCTCTTTTATTTATACAAGTATCTACTCTCTCTCTCTCTGTCTGTCGGTATGTCTACCTCTGCTAGTAGAATTCCACGTCCGTTTTGAATTATCTTTATTGCTACTTTTTTTTTTTTTTTATAAAATTCTCTCTCTCTCTCTCTCTCTCTCTCTGTTGGTCTGTCTACCTCTGCTAGTAAAATATCATATCATTTAATGAATTCTCTTCATCGCCACTAAGTCCAAATCAAATTAGCCTAGAATTGTTATATTTATAAATAAATATAATTACATAAATAAAAATCCCTTCATCTGCCGACCTCAAAAATAAAGAAACGGGCTTCACGGAATGACTGAAGAGAAAGAAAAACTAATAACACACGAAAATTGCTTTCTTTCTCCTTGTTACTGCTTCTCTTTAGATGTTTGCAAGAGCAAAATGATCCGGTAAAGCATAATACTTCCTCTCTATTTTTCATCTGATTCCGGCAAAGTTCATCCAGCGAGGAAACCTCCTTGTCGTGATATTTGTTTCGGCTCTCGTAAGATTTCCTTCGACTTTCGCCGAAGAGAATGTTCAAGCGGTGTGCTTTCGAGTTTTGCTGGTTTTCAGACAAGTTTTCTTCTTTATTGCTGAAGGTTTTTTTTTAACTTTCTTTAAGTTTTCTTGTTTATTATGCCAAGAGGTTTAGTTTTCTTTAATTTCTTGTTTTAGTTTTCTGCAACTGTCTTGTTTATTATGTCAAGAGGTTTAGTTTTCTTTAATTTTCTTGTTTGTTATGTCAAGTGTTTTAGTTTTCTTTAATTTTATTGTTTACCATGTCAAGGAGTTTAGTTTTCTTTAATTTTCTTGTTTATCATGTCAAGTGCTTAAGTTTTATTTAATTTTTCTTGTTTATCATGTTAAGTGCTTAGGTTTTATTTAATTTTCTTGTTCATTATGTCAAGAGCTTAAGTTTTCTTTACCTTTCTTGTTTTCTGTTGTGTTCTGTGCTTTTATGTAAGAAAAATTCAGGTTTAGATTTTTGTAGAAATGGGAAAGATTTTTCCCAAGAGGTTCTAAATTAGACCTTGACTGATCAGGAAAAGGCGAATTTTTGGGGGAGGTCTGACTTTATATTCCTGACCATGTATACTTTCTCAAAAACGTTCTAAATTAGAACCTAACCTCCTGGAAAAAGGATTATTTTTGGGCCTAATAAGGATTATTTTTGTAATCCTTATTAGGAATAGTTTCTTTGATAACTGTTTGAGGACAATTCTGCCCTAAAATGGAAAACTGCAGTATCTGCAAAATTTTCGAAATTGAGATATGCCACCTATTGGGCTCGGAAACGCTAATACACAAGTTACTGCAGTTTCAGAATGATTCTTCAATACTTTCCACGAGTATTTAGGGGGTCCCATTTGCAGTATCTGCAAAATTTAAAAAATTGAGATATGCCACCTGCTGGGCTCGTGAAACACTAATACACAAGTTACTGTAGTTTCAGAATGATTCTTCAAAGCTTTCCTCGAGTATTTAGGGGGTCCCATTTGCAGTATCTGCAAAATCAGTAGTAAGGCAAGGGAGCATCTATCTATTTTTCTCAGTTTTGTATTTTTGTATTTTAGGGCAGGATTGTCTTAAATGCTTATTGAATTTATTTATCCTAAATATTATCTGATAAAAGAGACGGAGATAATATTACAACAAAGTCCGCATGAAAATGAGTGTAACTTATGGCTGAACTTCTGTAAGAAAGACCAACATGAACTTTTGTTAAGTGCCGGAAAAGTTGTTAATGTTGTATTATAGTTATGTGACAATGAGCAGCACTCAACAACAATTCAGTCATGATGTAAATACCAATTAAGTTTGTTTACGGCAATATTCGGTAGTCATTATTATATTGCCTGTTATAGAAAGGAACATTATTTTATTTGTAAGTCCCTTAATGAATAAAGAATGCTAAATCAGTACCTACAGAGCAAGAAAATAAGAACATCACTACAAAATACTCAAAGCATTTCATAGCAAAGAAGCGCAAAGACATAAAAAAAACATTCTTACGGAAAAAATCAGACTATACACCAAACGTACATACAACATCCGTAGTCAACGTGACAAGGAACGATTAAGGCAGAGTTATTTGCACTCTGAAAATAAACAAATCAGGTTCCACCTCGCGTGAAGAAAAAGGAAAATCTTTTTAATGGGAGGGTTGGGGGTCAATTTACTGCCGCTGTATATCTTCGGATTGATTCAGCTTCGAGCGAACTCTGGTGACACACGATACTGACGTGACAATCACAGGGAAGGAATTTTTGTATTTGTTTATTTAGCTGTTTATCTAACGGTTTACTCGATTTAATTGTCTACTATTCAACTACTTAATAAACCTTTTATCTATTTGTTTGTTTCTGTCTATTTATCGATTAATTAATAAAATTGTTTGTATGTTTTCCAAGTCTATTTCACGTCTTTCACGATACTGGCGTGACAGTCGAAAAGGAGAAGAATTCACGTGTTTATTGATTTATTTAGCTGTTTATTTATTGGGTTACTCTATTTATTTGTCTATTGTTTAATTACCAATGAACTTTCTATTTAGTTGTCTGAATGTCTGTTTATTTATCGATTAGTAAATTTGTTTTCTAAGCCTATTCCAGACTTCTTTCACGACGCTGACGTGACAATTGCAAAGGAGGAATTTTTTATGCATTTATCTGTTTGTTTAGCCGTTTATTTATTGGCATGCTCTATTTATATGTTTATTAATTAATCACCTAATTAATCTTTTATTTACTTGTTTGTTTATCTGTTTATTTATGGATTAATTAAAAAATTTGTTGATTTCTTTTCTACGTCTATTTCAGACTTTTTTCAACCTCCCATTCTTTCAGATTTGTTTCCCTTTTATTAATTTTCCTCCTCACTCTTCTCCTTCCCTTCTACCTCGTCCTGGTTAAGTAAGCTTCAAGTGTCACTGACCTAAAAGTAAAAAGAAGATTACTTAACAGCAAAACATAAGCTTCCGGTGTAAGACGAAGACAACGAGAAACTCAAACAGCTTTTACTTTTTAAGTCCTAAACGGTGTTAAGATTTGGCCGGTTATTCCCTCATGCATTTCAAAGCGCTATATAAACGCTCTCTGGGTCTGGAAGGGCATTGCTTGAAAGCACGAGGTCCGAACTTCCAGAAATTTCTGGACCGTGAAAAAGAGACCGGAGAGTAATATGGTTAAAATGTCAAAGGGATGTACAGTTCCAGGGATTTACGAAATGCGCAAAGGATACCTGCGCCTGGAACGGTGCTGCTAATTCTTAGTTTTTTAAAATTTGTTTTTCTGATTTTGTTTGTATGTGTGTGCGTTTTTTAAAATCCTGGGAACAAAAGGTCTTATGCAAATACTGCTGTTTTATAGTTAATACTTAACTTTTTGTTTATAGTGCTTAAAAGTGTTTTTGTGTGCATGTGTTTTTTATTTTTAAATTCTGCAAGAAAACAGTCCTTTACAGATACTACTGTGTGGATGTTTTTACTTTTTATTTAAGTATTTAAAAATTTTGCGGGTGTTGCTTGTTGTTTTTTAATCCTGCGAGAAAACGGCCCTAATTAGACACTGCTGTGTTCCATAATAATATTTTCACTCTTTATTTAAAGTATTTAGGAATTGTTTTTGTTATAAGTTTTTTTAAATCCTACGAGAAAACGGTTCTATGCAGATACTGCTGTGTTTCTTAGTAAATTTTTAAAATTTTCATCTATAGTGTTTCTTTGACTAAAATGGAAGATTAGCTATCAATTTAATCGAAGGAACGTTTATAATATTTTGAGTAACTTGGAGTTTTTTTTTTTTTTGCTTTTACCTCGTTGTGAAAATATTCTATCACTTGTTAACAATTTTCTAGTCCATCTAGTTTTTAATAAAAAAGATTCAAACAGTGAAAATGATCATGCGGTGATTTTCTTGGCTTCGTCAGCGTGAGGGCTTTTTCTATTTCCATAATCATAAAATTGATTATTTGTGCTTTTTTTTTCTCTCTCTTCCAGTTTTATCACTGATATTTGCCTGTGTTTTGTGTGATACTTTTTACAGTTGGATCATTGGTGAGTTTCATTTACATGAAAGTGGATATTTTTTTATCAAATTCTCGACATACATCTCAGTGATTACAGAGACAAAAAGTAACAATTGTACACACATTCATACATTTATATATATATATATATATATATATATATATATATATATATATATATATATATATAATATATTTGTATATATATATATAAATATATATATACATATCTATATATATATATATATATATATATATATATATATATATATATATATATATATATATATATATATATTTGTATATTTATATATATATAAATATATATATATATCTATATATATATATATATATATATATATATATATATATATTTGTATATATATATATATATATATATAAATATATATATATATATATATATATATATATATATATATATACATACATACATACATACACACATACTGTATATTATATATATTACATATATCATATATATATTTATATATATATATATATAAATATATATATATATATATATATATATATATTATGTATTTCCATTCATCCCTTTCATCCAGTTGGATAGAAATTCAAATTTAACAGCGGCTGAGAAGACGCCATGACTAGGGAAGTGAAATGAGTTAGGCGCCCCCCCAACCCCATCGCCTGATTTGGGGTAAACAATACCGCTCCTTAAGCCCCATCATCGTATGTTTTTGGGGGTCAGGGAGCCGTTAGTGTCATAGGGACGAATCCGGGCTGTAGATAGGCTATTATCCTAACTCTTAAGTCCTCAACTATAAGACCTATTTTCCCTACGACCTTTCGCTGGCTGTGTGAGTGCTTTCAGATTGCCGATGACCTGTGCCCAACCCAAGAAAACAAAATCAAATGCGGCGTACGAGACCTGAACGCCATGCATTCTGTAACCAGCCACCACCATGTTGAGTGGCGCCCATTCGTCTTTCTTACGCTGGCGAGGATTGCAAGACTCTGGAGGCCAAGTTCCTCCCATGCTACGAGCTCTAAGCAGAAGGAATAAGGTACGTCTGGGAGCATTCGGTCCCAAGCCAGTTTCTGTTTCTTCTTGTGAATTTCTCTCCATTTCTCCGAATTTCCAACATTTCATCCTCTTAAACAAAGCCCCCTTTGTCAAATAAAAAAACCCAACAACCAAGCTGCCCCATGATTCGCCCTAAGCTCCAATTAAATTAATTCAGTGATCGGAATTAGATTACTCCCTACATAGTGTTACCACGGGGTAATTACATCTAATTGATCAATTCCTCCATAGTGCCTATTTAAGTTCATGTGAGAGAAACTCATGCGGTTTTGAATGCTCATCTGGAATTCTCTTCCAGAACCTGTTATCCAGCACCTATGACAGTCTGAGCCTCTGCCTAAAACATAAAACCCTAGCCTAGACGTCTAACTGCCATCCTGCCAAGTGCCGGTCTTCTGTTTAGGAGTCCGGGACATCAAACGGCCCTCCCCTTTCTCACCCCGTTGTGCTACAGCAAACAGGAAACATAATCCTTTAACCAGTAGCAAACTTCACGGTCAAATGCGTGTTAACTATTTCAGGGCAGCAGCCATTTATATTCATCAATTTGCTACGCACTGTCTAATTTCCTTGCACATTGTGTGTGATTGTTTGCTGCTCCGTCAGCCTATTCATCTCAATTTCTTGATTGCCTCATTTGTAAATAAATTCACTTTAAAGTAATTACCTGGTTAATTTATCTCCCCCAAACCCCATGGCGACCTTCCATTCTCTGTCCACTCAAATATAATATCAAGGTAAGTCAGTTATCCATTCCATTTACCGCTTACATTCTGGGTGTTTTGTGTTGGCTTTCAAGGCAGTTAATTAAATAAATCAAACCCCATTCTTCCAACCGGCCCCAGAATGTAATAATATATATATATATATATATATATATATATATATATATATATATATATATATATATATATATATATATATATTACTAAAAGGACCTCATTCAAACTGGATGATATCTAATGGAGTTTTTATTCAGAAAAAGTTACAAGCTTTCTTGGACAAACAGTCCACATTATCAAGTATCCGTACGACCTCATTCAAACTGGATGGTATCGCATACTTGATAATGTGGACTGTTTGTCCAAGAAAGCTTGTAACTTTTTCTGAATAAAACACTCCATTAGGGACCATCCAGTTTGAATGAGGTCCTTTTAGTAATTCTACTAATGCACAGAACAATTGTGTATGTGATAAAGTTACTATATATATATATATATATATATATATATATATATATATATATATATATATATATATATATATATATATATATATATATATATATATATATATATATATATTTTTTTTTTAACGTGCTTTTTCCCATTTTTACATGGGGTAAGCACGATGCCTTCTTTTGAAGGACTTTGATTTGGCGGTGGGGTAGGCCGTAGCCTCGATCAGCTGCCCTGCCTGACATCGCTTAGACCCCGGTAACAAATGTGTACATGTATTGTACCAAATCCCCAGCTCCCTTTCTCCCAGCAGCGAGGGGAACTGGGCGGGTAGGTCGACAGTTCGAGAAGTGTGAGGTGTCTGTTATGTTTTTAAGATGTTGGAGTGGCTTTGTTTATGTGTGTATTAGTCTGTAACACCCATTTGCTTTCAGCAAACCTATCCGTTGATTACATACGTAATCCCGGGGTGTCTACATGGATAGCAAAGTGTCCGCCTTCTCTGACCAGTCGGCTGCTGGGATTGAACCCTCGCCACAGACTTCTATGAAGCCTGAGGTTGCTGCTTCTACCAACCAAGCCATCGAGGCTCCTTAAATTAAATATATATATATATATATATATATATATATATATATATATATATATATATATATATATATAAATATATAAATATACACACAAAATGTATATATATATATATATATATATATATATATATATATATATATATATATATATATATATATATATATATATATATATATATATATATATATATATATATATATATATATATATATATATATATATAAGTAGGACTTCACAACGCATATACAAGGATCTTAAATTAAATTTGTATGCATAAACAGGTAAGGAATCACCTGAATGAATCATTGTTAATTATGCGATCTCTATAACAAAAGGTTTTGAAAGAACATCATTATTATGGGAGCAGCCTATACAATCACATAGGAAGAAAACCTATAACAGAAAGAGAGAGAGAGAGAGACAGAAAACAGCTGATTACAGTGATGAATCCCGTAAGCACTTAAGCCAAGCGGGAAATTCACACTTATTGAAAGTTCTAGGGGGCGGATGGAGTGATAAATGAAAGGAAAAGGGTTAATAAAGAGGGTTAGGGGGAGAAACTAGGGAAAAAAAGGAGGACCCAGTGGTAAGTTATTAGGAACTTTGCAGGGGAAAAGTTCCTGAAATAGAGAGAGAGAGAGAGAGAGAGAGAGAGAGAGAGAGAGAGAGTGTGTGGGGGGATTCTAATGACCGTGGCGAATGAGGAGAAGAAAGATGGTGAAAAGCGGGCTAGACACAGCAACAGGAAAGAGGGATAGTGCTTTGCCTCTCTCTCTCTCTTTATCTTTCTCTCTGTGAGTATCGAGTTTTCCTCTCTCTCTCTCTCTCTCTCTCTCTCTCTCTCTCTCTCTCTCTCTCTCTCTCTTGGTGGATACCGAGTTTCTCTCTCTCCCTCTCTCGGTGGATACCGAGTTTCTCTCTCTCTCTCTCTCTCTCTCTCTCTAACAACCTCTTCTTCACAGACTAGAGCTGCTAGCTGGCTGACTGGCTCTCTCTCTCTCTCTCTCTCTCTCTCTCTCTCTCTCTCTCTCTCTCTCTCTCTCTCTCTCTCTCATATGCACGTTGTAAGTTCGGGCACAGTTTTAATGTCAGTTCCATTTGGTATTCCGAAGCTTTCTCTCGTCCAAGTCGGAGAAAAGAAAGAAACGTAAAGACCAGACCTGAGATTCTAGCAACCTCGAAAACGGGGTTGTTTGAGCAACTTGATTGCTGATCATATGCAAAAAGCAACTGCAGCAATATAGCTGAGAGAAGCGGGGGTAGGGGTGGGGGTGGGGGTTTTGTTTTGCTCGCTACCGGTCGTGAGGTTGTTATCGTTTTCTGAGGTGCTGGATTATTTTTGTGTTGTCAATTTTTATACCTTCTTTTCTCTGTGTATACATCCATACGTACATAAATACACAGACACATGCATATATATGCATGTACACACATATATATATATATATATATATACATATATATATATATATATATATATATATATATATATATATATATATATATATATATATATATATATATATATATGTGTATGTATATATATATATAGAGAGAGAAAGAGAGAGAGAGAGAGAGAGAGAGAGAGAGAGATAGGATTCCTTCAAATAGAGAGAGAGGGAGAGAAAGAGAATCCTTTGAAACGAGAGAGAGAGAGAGAGAGAGAGAGAGAGAGAGAGAGAGAGAGAGAGAGAGAGAGGCAGGAGGAGAAGAATACCTCCTTTCAAGAAAACCGTCGCTCAAGGCTTGATCCATTATTGAAGATAGAAACACAACACGAGCGATGTGTACCTAAGGCAATTTTCCTTCAGCCAAAGTCAAGTTTTCGTGAATTTTCGCTCAGGAGGGATTCTGGCTGGTAGGAAATTTTAGCCCGATTTTCGTGTTTATACGCGATAGATGGCACCCCCTCTTCATGCTTTTTTGGGGGGAGGGGGATAGGTAGGCTGGGGGCTAAGTTTTTATGGGGTTCCTTTCTTTAGAGTCAAATTAATATGTGTTATGTTTATGAACTGACATCTGTTTACACGATAGGTGGTACCCGCCCCCTGCTTTTTTGGGGGAGAGGTTTCTGATGGGGAGGGGTGGGGTGGGGGAAGTAGTCTGTGTGGTCTCCAGTTCTTCAGCTAAGGATAATATGTTATGTTTATGAATTGACGTCTTTTTGGTCGATAGATGGCACTCCCCTCCCCATGATTTTTTGGGGGGAGGGATTTGGGAGGGGGTGGGGTTAGGGGTGGTAAAGTAGTCTGTATGGTCTACATTTCTTTAAAGTAAAAATAATATATTTTATGTTTGTGAATCGACATTTTTTTTTACACGATAGATGGTACTCCCCTCCCCTGCTTTTTTCGGGGGTGCAGTGGGGGTAGGGGTGGGGGGAAGGGTAAGCCTGTCTCCATAGCATCTTTCTAAAACGACCTAGTCTCCATTACAGATAAAACTTTCGTTACATTTTCACTGACAGTTGAAAGAAGAGGCAAAACAAAATAAAATTCAAAGGTTTAATTATTATAGTTTGACTGTGAGGCACTTTGAACCACACTTTCGCATCTGCAGAGAGAGAGAGAGAGAGAGAGAGAGAGAGAGAGAGAGAGAGAGAGAGAGAGAGAGAGAGAGAGAGAGAGAGAGAGAGAGAATCAAAACGCTCATAACCTAACATTCGTCTTAAGCATATCCCAACATTTCTATTGTTTTGCGGATCCGAAACCATTTCTTCATGAACTCCCTCCATTTTAGAATAAAACTGTCACTTTTCACCTTCATTCTCCCCAAATTACACCACTTCCCTGCGGCCATCGAATTTTTCCCCTCACTCTCTCCCTATTTTAGTAACTTTTCCCCTGAAAAAAGTTCTTAATAACTTACCACTAGCTCCCTTCTCCCTAAATTTTCCCCTTCAAACTTTTTTTTTTCCCCTTTTCTTATTAGTGCCTTTATTAGCAATTGAAAGTATCAGCATGTGTGATTTCCTGTTTGTTTTTTACACTTAAATACGCTTGCCCTCTCTCTTATATATAAAAGTATATATATATATATATATATATATATATATATATATATATATATATATATATATATATATATATATATATATATATATATATATATATATATATATATATATATATATATATATATATATATTTATCACATCACTGTGTAATCCAATTCTCTACTTGTAAATATATAAATATATATATATATATATATATATATATATATATATATATATATATATATATATATATATATATATATGTATATGTATATAAAGAGAGAGAGAGAGAGAGAGAGAGAGAGAGAGAGAGAGAGAGAGAGAATAGGCGTGTAGATTTAAACGCAAGAACAGTATACCGTGAAATATCACTAGAGTGATCAACTTGTGTTTCACATCCACTCTCACCCGCCAGTCATCTTTCCCCCCTCCAACAGTAATTTTCTTTTTCAACCATTTACTTCGTCTTTGTCCCCTACAACATTTCCCTTACAACGACTTCCTCCTCTCCCCCTCCCTCCCTCTCTCCCCTTCTTGCCTTGTCTTCCATCATTCATTGCCTTTTCATAAAGTCAATTAAGGCCTTGTGTTCCTTCCCCCACCGGGCGGATTAGAGGCCCACGGAAAGAATCTTGAACCTCGTCCATATTGTGTGAGAATATGCAGATGGAGAGGGAGGGTGATTTTGAAGTGGCCGTGACGAACGGAAGAATTCGAGAGAAAAATTGATGTGGGGGGGGGATGTGTCTAATGGGCTAAATCTGTCGGGTGGGAGGTTGTAGAAGGTTGTAGGAGGAAGTATATAGTTACCAACGCGGAAACCAGGCGAACTGGGAGTAAGACGTGGAAGGGGAACTTTCTGAAAGTTTGTAGCTGACATCTTGAAGGGCGGTTAATTTTTGCGACTGTCTGTCTCGTGACTTTTCCACTTTTTTTATGATACCTATGCATGACACGTGTTAAAAATGAAAAATCTAATTTAGTTGTCTTAAATTTCTGTTCAACGTTTGCCCATATATTTATGACCTGTTCTTGAAGAAAGGAATGTTAACAGTTCTTTTCACAAAGCACGACCGTGAAACCTATAAGCGAACGGACCAGAATTATATGATGAAAAGGAACAACTTATTGAAGCAAGTGGTAAGGTGGACACATGGAGAAACCCACCCGTAAAGAGAGAGAGAGAGAGAGAGAGAGAGAGAGAGAACGAATCTCCCATCACGTAACAAAATTTTGACATCATCCTCCGCTAGTCGGTCCGTCCAACGCCGGCCTCTGTGTGTGTGTGCGTGTGTTTGTATTAACGATTCCTTTGACGTAATATCATTAAGTTACGAAAGCCAGGGCGTATCAGCAGCGGGGCTCCTGCATATTACCCGGCATCCTGATAGGATGTGTCCGGCAGCTCCTGCGTTAAGTGAGCTTCTGTGAGCAGGATTCCTGTAATGGATTTCATTTGGGCTTCATTATACATATACGTTTCACTCCGGCGAAAGGCAAAGTGGTCGGTACGGTATGCCGGTACTGTCGTGTATACCCTCTCTCTCTCTCTCTCTCTCTCTCTCTCTCTCTCTCTCGTCTGAAAAGGGAAATGGTCGCGAAGCTGTTTTCCCCACAGTGGAAAAGGATAAAAAAGAGCTGTTTTTATTGAGTAAAAAAGCGAAATGAAAGCTGTTCCCCAAATATGTATATATATATATATATATATATATATATATATATATATATATATATATATATATATATATATATATATATATATATATATATATATATATATATATATATACATATATAATATATATATACACACTTGTTCTTGTTCTTATTACTGTCAGAATTTCCCCAAAAATCTTATAATCTCATGTTCCAGGGTTCATTGCTCTACTAACTTGCAAAGCAAAAAAATTCCGAGAAATTTTATTCATCTCCGAGGTTATCTTTCAAAGCCTCGCCAAGCATATTTATATTCTGAGGAATTCAAAATCATCTTCCGTGCAAAAAGTCTTAATTTAAAGCTACGCAGACTTGGGAAATGAGAATTTTCCCTCAAGTTCATTTTGTGATCTCGGTGAAATTTTCAACAAAGATGTTTTCCAAAACAAGATTTAATGAATTTAGACGCCTAAGAATTTGCTGTCAGGAGATGCCATAAGTAATGTTGAAATGTCTTACAGGCTACGATAATTTAGGTCCGGAATATGACTTCAGTGATATAAAAAATTAAATAACGGTGTCTGATAACTGATTAATTTATCTGGAATATGTTTTCAGTGGTTTAAAAAAATTATACAAATGTATCTGAGAACTGATTAATTCGTCCGGAATATGTTTTCAGCGTTTTAAAAACACTTATTTAGAGGGTATTTGATAAATGATCGATTTCCAGCCCTTTGCGTCATCCAGATTTCCATGACAAAAATGTATTATATTACCAGCAAGCAATTTCACTTAGCAGATCTTGCCCTTAGGCGAATTTATTTTTCATCGTCATATTCATCAACTCTCTACTCGAATTGTGAAAGCTACCTCTCATTGCTACCTTGAGGAATTACTGAATCGAATCTCCCGTCATCCTTTGTGGATACTGGGTCTGGGAATACTCACCCCGGCTCTTTATAGAAAGGCGGGGGGGGGGAGATGACAGCAATTATCACAGGTAGTATTGAAACCTCACCCAGGTGTGAGCGAGATGCTGCTGGTGACGTCAGCGAAGTGAAGGAAATGAGATGGGAGGGGTAGATGGTAGGGGAAATGATAAGGGGATATGGGAGGGGGAGATGGCAAGGGAAGATGGGTGGGAGACATGATAGGGGAAAGGTAGGGGAGGATGGGAGGAGGGGGTGGTAGGGGTAGTTCGTAGGGTGAGTTGGGAGGGGGAGGTGGAAGGGGAGATAGGATGGGGAGATGGAAGGGGAAGTGGGAATGGGGAGATGGGAAAGGGGAGATGGAAAGGGGAGGTGGGAGAGGTCAAAGGTAGGAGGAGATGGGAGGGAGAGATGGAGAGGGGAGCTGGTATGGGGGGAAAATGGGAAGTGGAGATGGCAGGGGGAGATGGAAGAGGAATATGGTAGGGGAAGATGGACGGGGGAGGTGAAAGCGTAATTCGAATAAAATGCCACCAACTGACTCACTGGTGGGTCGGGAAGCTAGTTAAAATTCGCTTAGTATGTTATGCGGCAGCCTGCCCAGGAAAAAAAAAAAAACCTCGGGTACAGAAGTACTTAGGTTCTAACTGCTTTCATGAACTGCATGGGTCAACTGGTAGCACTCTGGCCTTTCATTTGAGGGATAGGGGAGGTTCGATCCTGATGTGAGCCAGAAGTTTATATATGACATATAGGCTACATTAAAGTTTATTTACCTAAAGATTGTACCTGTAAAGTCACAACAATCCATTTTTAACCATAACACGTTCTAATCATGAAAAAAATCTGTCTTGGCAACATACCTCCCACGTGTGAAACAAAAGCCGTACCAAAACGCGTCACGTCTCATTCCCGTCCGTCCCAGTTGACTCGGTAACGACGAGAGTGGGTTAACCACTAAACGTATATATAAACCACCGTTCGTAGTCATTTGCGGTACCCAATTATCAACGACTGCAATACAAGCAAGGCTTGTTGACATTTCCTTGATGTCAGCAACACAAATGACTGGAGCGAACGAGCCATGAAACTTGGTTGTTGACACAGGGACAGATTAATGGTTAATTTATTTTTTCTATTAACTGGTCAAATACTCTTGGTTTGGGCGTTTTGGGATGATGTTTGTGTTAGCTGTTTTTTTTTTGGTGTGCGTCAATCGATCATCAACCTCTGAGGTTGAGTGAAGCAATGATTGTCTCTCATAATTTCAGTTTAGCCGTGATTTGTAAACTTGGCCAAATCTTTTTTATTTTATTTTCTTGGCATGTAGGGATGTTATTGTACATGACGGTCATTCACGCTTCAAAAATTTAACTATTATTCTGTTATTTGGGTTATACGTTTATTTCCTACGCTCTTACCATAAGATAGAAGGGTTTTGCGCAGTACATATAAAAAGGAACTTTTGTGAGATTTTCTCAAGGAAATATATGGAATATGTTTTTGAGAAAAATGCTGGCTCAATTGTGTACGATGCCATTCCCTTTATCACTTTCGATCGGTTAGTCCGAAAATGATTTAAGTTGGATAGTAATTATTTTCTGTGATGCAAATTAAAGACTACTGTTATAGAATGTAATTATTGTACGCTGAACATTTGTGCAATTATAAATAAGAGAACTATTTTAGTTGATTACTAAGTGCTGTGCATGAAAATTTGTAGAATATTAGTACATGGAAGTGTTCCTAAACAAAATACTATAGCTAAAGAATAATGTATTTTGTACATTGGATATTTTAAATAAAAAAATATAATAAAATACAATTCATTTAGCTATTTTTCTCTTATTTCCAACGCATTTATCATATTCATTCTCTTATATTAGTTTATTTGTCATTTTTAAAGAGAAATACAAATAATTTAATTATTTTTCTTCTTTTCAACGCGTTTATCATATTTTTTCTCTTAAGTTTCTTTATTTGTAATTTTTTAAAGAAAAATACAATTCATTGAACTATTTTTCTCTTAAACATTTTTTGTAAGAAAATTGTCTTATACGTTTTCTTTAAGAAAAATACAATTTATTTTTCTCTGAGACATTTTTAAAGAAAAATACAATTCATTTAATTATTTACCTCTTACACAGTCTCTGAGGAAAAACAATTAATTCCCCCCACCTTCGTTTATACCTAATTTATGCTGCTTATATGAATTACTACATAAATTTCTATAATTTCGAAAGGCACGGCAATTTCCAAACTTAATAGATTCAGCAAGAACCGTTTTCTTGCTTGTCCTGAAAACCAACAAGCTAATGATACACCGAATCCAAGTAAAAAAGTCACAGAAAAAAAAGTCACAACAATATTTCCTAGATAGCGACCCCCAAGGGTTTTAACCCGGTATGTATCCACCTTTGCGGCGTGTTTAATACAAGCCCGTTGGGGATTTCCGTATAAATATAAACAAAAGAATGTAAATACCATAAAGATAATGACCCCCAAGAAATGTTGTGAATTTTTCCCCCGTGACTTTATTACCGGCCACCGTAAATTAATGTGACTTTTTTTCCTGTGGCTTTATTACCGGCCACCAATACACCAGGTATGGTTAAATAAAGCCTCATGCCTTACCTGTATTTTATGATGCATCAGGTATAGTTAAAATAAAACCTCATGATTTACCTGTATTTTCCTAATTAACGCCATCAATTAACCTTAGTGACTTTGCTCGGATTGTGACACCATGACTGTTATCTTTTTTTTTTATCATATTTCATGTGTTTACACCGTAGGCATGACTCTTAACCCCATTTTATTCACTCAAAGAATGTTTTTCCTAACCTCTCTCCATGAATTTCTGCCAAGGTCTCCCCGATAAACCTCAGATTCATTCAACTTTACTTTTTCCTTTCTCTCTTTTAGCAGACTTCACGACCGGACCAAAGTTCCTCTACGTTATTTTAGACATCTTTGATGTGAGTATTCAGATGTCCTTCGTTTAAACCAGGCCCCCTTTTACAACTTCACACTGAAGCCTTTTCTTTTTTGTCTGTCAACGGTGGCGAAAGATCACTTCAAATATATATTGAAATCGGTCGAGAAAATAAATCTCTTTCGTGCAGGGGATTACCCAAAGGTCTAGATATACATGCCTATTTTTAAATCTTCACCGAGGATATAAATCTCTGTCGTTTAGGGATTACCTCAAGCTCTAAATATACTTGGCTATTTTTAAATCTCTCGAATCGTTTTATTAAAAAAAAAAAAAATCCTTAATGTCAAGTTTGAACAAGTGGAAAATGCGCCGAAGTTTCTTCGATCGAGTTTTCTGTACAGCGTATAATCAAGGTCACCGAAAATAGATCTATCTTTCCCTGGCTCGGTATAATGCTGTATGAGCCGCGGCCCATGAAACTTTAACCACGACCCGGTGATGGCCTATCCAATATTGTTGCCAGAAGCACGATTATGGCTAACTTTAACCTTAAATAAAATAAAAACTACTGAGGCTGGAGGGCTGCAGTTTGGTATGTTTGATGATTGGAGGGTGGATGATCAACTTAAAAATTTGCAACCCTCTAACCTCAGTAGTTTTTAAGATCTGAAGGAGGACAGAAAAAAAGTGCGGACAGAATAACGTGCGAATGGACAGACAAAGCCGGCACAATAGTTTTCTTTTACAGAAAACCAAAGAAGAAATTGGTTAAGTCACAGACAATTAAGCAATGATTTTACTGATTAAAATTTGGATGATAAATTTGCCGAAACCATACATGGGAATTCTATAACCATTCTATGGTAACAGATTTAATGAAGAGGTCAGCTACATCAACAAGGTAAAGAAACAACTTTTTTTTTTTTTTAAATCGTGGGTTTAAAACTAGAGAAGATTTAATCATTATTATGACTTCGGGACACTCTAATTATCAGTTCAGTTGAATGAAAAGGCCAACTGTATCAATAAGGTGAGGCAAGAATTCATTTTAAACCTTAAAGTTAAATTGTAGATGTAACTAATATACCACTTCATCTCTTTATCTCGACCAAGCCTTTCATGACGTCATCGGTCCTCCCCCTTCCCCTCTCCCCACCCCTACATACCACTTCCATACCATCACAATACAAAGAAAAAAAAACTCGCTCATTACCATCAGAATAACTCCGTTTCATTACCATGACGATAATAGCTTCAATATTTCGGCGTTTTGGCCGGACGCCGACCCTCTCCCTCTCTCTCTCTCTCTCTCTCTCTCTCTCACATGACAGTATTTGATAAAGAATTTCTCTCTCTCTCTCTCTCTCTCTCTCTCTCTCTCTCTCTCTCTCTCTTATTGCTGAAGCTATTTAGCAATTACGAAAATCGAGATAAGCGGCGTGTGAAATCAGCAATGTATAATTTACGAAAACAATTATCTCAGGCAGTGAAAGAGCTTAACAGTTGGCAAAGCTCACGGAACGAGTTATACTGTGCTGGATGGGTTGACTTTTTTGTTGGGGGTATTGTGGCATCCTGGTCTACATTGAGAGAGAGAGAGAGAGAGAGAGAGAGAGAGAGAGAGAGAGAGAGAGAGAGAGAGAGAGAGAGAGAGATTCATTTTATGTCATGCAGGCTACTGCCATGAACGAGAGAGAGAGAAAGGGGGGAAGGGGGTAGGGGGAGAGGGTGGTGATGGGGAGAGGGGGGTAAAGGGTGTGGGAGAAGGGGGGTATGAGGTTGGTGAGAGGGGTGGGGCAGTAGGAGGGGGAAGGGGTCTGGGAGTGGGGAAGTGGGATGTGGGCAGAGTAGGAGGGGAGAGAGGGGGTAGGGGTGGGGGAGTGGCGGGGTAGGGGGAACGGGGAGAGATGGTGGAAGAGGGGGGGAAATGGGGTAGGGTCAGGGGAGACGAATAGGAGGGAGGGGGGAGGTGCGTCTGTGACGTAGCAATTACCTGGGCCGACGTCACGACCGGAGCAATGTTGACATTGCTCTGTTGCGGCCGTGTAACTGGGTGAGTCAACAGAGCGGGGCCTCCAAATTGAAGGTTGACATAGCAACAAATGGTTCATCTATTTTTCTATCAACTGAGCAAATACTCTGGGGTATTTTTGGTCGGTGGACGCCCATGCGGGCGGTTTTCATATTACCCAGATCAGTAGTAGCAGCGGATGTAGGGGTAAAAGCAGTAGTAGCAGTCGCAGTAGCGGATTCGATAATGCTTATAGTATTAGTAGTCAGTAGCTCTGTAGTAGCAGTAGCGAATTCGATGCCACTAATAGTAGTACAGTAGTAGTAGTATTAGTAGTTCTGTGGTATTTGGGTTAGGAGGAATAGAGAAACGATATAGTTAGCTGGATAAACCCGCTGTAAGGTTATCTGAACGTTCACGAGTTTTGCTTCATTCATTTCAACTTGAGTATGGTTAAAATAAAACCAGATAGATCGATAGATAGGCATACAGGCAAAAAAAACATACAATAAATATATACAATAAATATATACATACATATACATATATATATATATATATATATATATATATATATATATATATATATATATATATATATATATATATATATATATATATATATATATATATATATATATATATATATATATATAATTCATGTGTGTGTGTATACTGTGTCGGAATGCTGTACAATAAACAAAGCAACAGTTCCCTTCAGATCTCACAATTACAATCTCTAAGACAGTATAATCTTGATAATTATATGCACCTTTGAAAATTCCGATTTAGTTAATTTTTCGGGATTGTAATAACTAAAAGGAAAATTGGATTTCTGTATAAGCAACTAATAATCTTATTAAGTTGATCTTGACACCAATATTGTATGTTTGCTATTCCTGTAAAAAATATCTATATACTTTTGATTTTCTTAATTATATTTAACACTAATCCCCTGCTCTTTGAAGATGAAATCAGTTTTTTTTTCAGGTCAGTCTTTCTTCAAATATGTCGATGTTCACAGAATTCATATAAAATTGAATATGAATTTTTCACTGAATTGGATTCCGACTAGAGGTTTCTTGAGGTTATCGTTTTATCTTGCAAATTTTAAAATTTACCTACAAAAATGCAAAGAATATTATTAAAAGAACAATATACTTATAGTCGCCACAGTTACCTAACCAGATTCCAAAATAATAATAATAATAATAATAATAATAATAATAATAATAATAATAATAATAATAATAATAATCTGTCACAGTTATCCTTAGTGATCAGAGAATGAGCAAACGTTTAACTATAATATTTTTGTGTAATAAAAACAAAAACATATTCCAAACATAACAGAAAATATCTAAATAATACAGATTTTTTTCACGATTAAATCCTAAATGAAGATTTTGAGATTACAATTCTAACCCCCTTGATCTTTCGAAAAACAATAAGAGTCGTGATTTGTTCGAATGTGTTAATAAGAACCTAACCTTGCTCGGAATTTACTGAGCAGCCATGGAGTACAGACAAGTAAAATAAACATAAATACAACACTGCTAATA
This sequence comes from Macrobrachium rosenbergii, assembly GCF_040412425.1. NCBI lineage: Eukaryota > Metazoa > Arthropoda > Malacostraca > Decapoda > Palaemonidae > Macrobrachium > Macrobrachium rosenbergii. The sequence goes on from NC_089746.1 coordinate 14,823,648, forward strand.
CTATGCAACCTCTGTTATGGCCCATCAAATTCACAGAACTAAACTTGCGAACAGAATATTCAACAAGATGTCCATTTTTTACTGTTTAGCCAGGCAATGTTAAGTTCAGTCGATGAACTACTTGAAAATTCAAAAACAATGTTAAGTTCAGCCAGATGAATTAGGTGAAAATTCTATAGCAATGTTCAGTTCGACCCGCTGAATTACGTGAAAGTTCGAAGGCAATGTTACGTTCAGCCCGTTAAATCACGTGAAAATCCAGAGCAATGTTACGTTCAGCCCGTTAAATCACGTGGAAATCCAGAGCAATGTTACGTTCAGCCCGTTAAATCACGTGAAAATCCAGAGCAATGTTACGTTTAGCCCGTTAAATCACGTGAAAATCCAGAGCAATGTTACGTTCAGCCGTAAAATCACGTGAAAATCCAAAAGCAATGTTAAGTTCAGCCCCTTAAATCATGTGAAAATCCCTAAGCAACGTTAAATATAGTCGATGAATACGTGAAATTCCAGAACCCTCCCAAACAGGAAACGTCATTGGACGACGTTCCACCAATCAGTAAGTGAAGCGAGATAAAGCGATAATGTTTGGCAAATTTGTGTCTCTCGATTTTGTCAGCAACGTAATCATTATCCGAACTTTTTTTTGTGGGGTTGGGAGGGGAGGATGGCAAGGGGAAGGGGAAGGGGGAGGGGGGGGGTTCTCGATGCGTGTTTGTTTTGGCTCTGTCGCGATAAGAGCCGCCAATGAAACGCTCGCGGGTTTAAACATGCCCAGAGCCGCTTTGCAAATTCAGTGTTGACCCTACAATCGAAAGTTCGTCAATGTGAATGTAGTGTCTGCCTGGCTTTTATGGAGTTTCCATGATTTTGTTTACCAGGTTACGTAATAGTATTACCTACTTGATTGGACGAACACACACACACACACACACACACACACACATATATATATATATATATATATAAATATATATATATATATATATATATATATATATATATACATATACAAAATTTTTGTCTTAAACGATTGTTCCGAGTTCGATTCACGACCCAACCTGAATAATTTAAGCACATTCCGCTGATTCTAATGCACTTCTGTTGAATTATCCCGTGAATATGTACCTAGTAATTAGTGAACACTAGTGGGTCAAAACCAAGGAGAAAAAGGCCATGGGGCTGGCAACCTCATCCCAAAGCAATTCCGATGAACAGGGAGGGTTTGTTGCATCAGCAAAAGTTCTGATGTCAAACAGTAATGTATTCTGAGCTCGCAGATTGTGCAATCTTTTTATTAAAAGGAGTTTTAATTAATCTACTTCCCCGTAGAAGGTGAGCCAGCAGTGCACTTCACGCGGTGCACTGTAGGCATTACTTAAGGTTCTTAGCAGTGTCCCTTCGTCCCTGGGTGCATCCCCTTTCATTCCTTTTACTGTACCTCAGTTCACATTCTCTTTCTTCCGTCTTATTTTCCACCCTCTCCTAACAGTGCAACTGCGACGTTTTCTCCTGTTACATTTTTCAAATGTTTTTTACTCTCAATTTCCCTTTCAGAGCTGAATGACCTCATCATAGGTCCCAGCGCTTGTGGCCTTTGGCCTAAATTTTATATTCCAGTATATTCCAATTACTCTGCTTAAAACACGAGTGAGTCCAATTTTAAATATCATTTAAACCACAGCTCAGAAACTAATAAAAATATAAATAGTAGATAATCTCAAGACAATAATTTTTCATCTCCATCAGGGAAAATGATTTACCTTTTGTTATTTGTTATTTTCTCACCGGAAGGTAAAAGGGTCTCCTTGTACCGCGGCCTAAAGCTTTACCCTTATTTCTCCTTCAAAGATGACGGATGGCATATATGTGCAATAAAGGCATATTCATATCTTTGGGGAGCCCATAGATTCTTATCTATATTTTGCAAGCATGTAAGGTAAGATATATATATATATATATATATATATATATATATATATATATATATATATATATATATATATATATTATATATATATATATATATATATATATATATATATATATGTGTGTGTGTGTGTGTGTGTATATATATATATATATATAAATATCTATGTATATATATATATATATATATATATATATATATATATATATATATATATATATTTACACACACACACACACACACACACATATATATATATATATATATATATATATATATACAGTACATATATTTATATATATATATCATATATGTATTATATATATAAACATTTATATATATATATATATATATACATATATATATTTATACATATTTATATATACTGTATATATATATATATATAATATATATATATATAAACATTTTCTTTATAGCTTCAAAAGTAGGGCAGGTTATTGATAACGCAATAACGACTCCCAAGTCACGGGAGACTAATGAACGCCCCAGACAACAATAGTCAGGTGTTCGTTCATCTTGTCTCGAACTGTGAGAGAGAGAGAGAGAGAGAGAGAGAGAGAGAGAGAGAGAGAGAGAGAGAGAGAGAGTTCGGAATTCACAGCATCATTAATCTTATCTCGGCGAACGTATCTAGGTCGGCATCGTGTTCAGAGATCGTTTGCACTTTTTCGTACGTCTTCAGTTTGATCCAGTCTTTAAAATGTGTTGTTGTCGTAATTGAATCTCAATCTAAGAAGACAAATCTTCGAAAGTCTTGCGTAGATTTTATTTCATTTTTTAGTGGGGCATTGAGTCTCATGCAAGAACAGAAATTATTTTAACCTAGGTGCAGAAATTTTATATTTTTTTTTTTTTACTTTGGTGGGATATTTCAAGGAAATTCTTGCAGGGTATGAAAACTAAATGATCCCTATATTTTTTTATGCTAAGTGAAAAAAAATTTATTTTATTAATATACTCGGTGTCGATGGCCTTTGAAAATACTCCTTTTAATTTTTTTTTTGCTGAGTAAAAAAGAAAGTTGATTTTATCAATATATTTTCCGGTGTCGATGACCTTTGTTGTTGTGACACCAGTTAATTTAATATTAAATCAATCAATCGAGTTATTCCTTAAGGTATTCCATACGAGTTCAATTAAGATAGACTTAAAACATATACTAGTGTGAAGAATATGCAACACCTAAACCTGTTCTTGAAAATTTAGGATAAAATTTATTATTCTGAACCACTTGACCTAATGAAGACAAATTCTGAGTAACCTAACACCCATAATAAGAAGGAATGAGGTTGAATGATAATTTCCTGAAAGGGAAACGGAGACGAGGACGTAAGAATAGAGTGAGAAAAGAGATAAACTATCTTTAAGGTATAAATATGACTAATTCAAAGGAACCAAATTTAGGTATTTTTACAAAATCAATTGCCTGATAAAGAACGTACTTTGTGATAGAGTGCAAACAAAATGAGTGTTATGAGGAAAGTGCAAATAATAGAGAGAAGTGTGAGGCGACGCTTGGGGAAAAAATATATAGAGAACAGAATTATTGGCATAACAAGAATAGGAGTAGATTTAAACTTTAGATGAACATGATGAAGAAGGTGAAAAGTAATGAAAGAAATTATTAGTTAGCAACACCACAAGAATGCAAGCTGTCATTGCAATGAGTCAACTGGTATGTATATATATATATATATATATATATATATATATATATATATATATGTATGTATATATATATATATATATATATATATATATATATATATATATATATATATATATATATATATATATATATTATTAGCTACTGGACGATGGGGACAGAATAGTCATTGAAGCTTTGGAACTTTTTGGGAATAAAATCTCCATTAGATACTATCCTGTTTAAATGAGGTCCTGTTAATCTTTGTACAAAAGCACGTACTCTTGCGCGAGTGATTACGTTGAATATTAATGTACGAATGTACTTCCATATGTTAGATAGTACTATGCTACTTATTGGAGACATAAGCCAACCGTACATGTCCCTAATTGAATAGATATGAGTCCTCTATTTACGGAGGTTGTCAATCATATGCAGAGGCTTTGTAAGACGAACGGGTGAACGAATTTTGGGAAATAGGCTGAGGAGCAGAGACCGACATTTAATCCCTCGAAGGAATCCAGTCGAGTCTTACGTGATTCTTTACTTCTCTTCTTGAGCGAGTGGCTCTGTTGATCCAGAAAATAATTCAGTGGATCTCTCTCTCTCTCTCTGATTCAGTGGATCTCTCTCTCTCTCTCTCTCTCTCTCTGTATTTATCTATCTCTATAACGAGTCGTGAAAATATTTTTTCGTTTATATATATATATATATATATATATATATATATATATATATATATATATATACATATATACATATATACATATACATATACACATACCAGGTGTTTCGAAATTAGAGGCCCCCCCCACCCCTCCACAGAACAAATGGAAAGTTATGAAGTTTTCTGCTATAGCCTATCTCCAAATACATTATTTTAAGTTTCTATTAAGCTATTTTTCATTTTACATTTCTTGTATTTTCAGATTGAGTGACGGAGTTAGATACAGCCATAGCTAACGACTCGGAGGAAATCAGATGGATTGACTGAATCCGAGCTATAACCTTCAGAGAGGCCAGGGATGCTGGTGCATCCTTCATTTCACGTTCCTAGATAGCTAAATACATTAAAAGAGATGAATCCTTTGTTAAAAGAAACTGGAACAAAAATCCATATGACTGTCATCGCGAAAAGAGTGAGAATCTTGGAAGGCCTGAAGTCCTTTCTCAGGAGTCAAAAGACATCACAGATGAGGCAGTGGGTAGACCAAGAAAGTCTTTACGTAACTGGCACTTGAACTAGAAACAAAAAGGGGAAAGAAGAGAAGTTATAGTGTTGTATATCGTGAGTTGAAAAAATCTGGTATCAAGCCATTTCATGTTATCAGCAAGCCCAACATCACTCAGCAACAGAGAGAAGACCGTGCATGGTTTTGTGGTTCATTTCTTAACCCTTAAGGGACGGCATAATTTATCAATGTGCAGCACCCCAGACCGGGAAAACTTTGAGGTCAGCAAAATAAAAAAAAAATCACATCAATGGAAAGAGAATGACACGTACATTCACACTGTATAAATAAAAAAATTCAAAAAAAGTTTCCCTACCTTCCACGAGAAGTTGAAAATTACTATTTACAACCCCTTGTGGGGCCTCATTTACAAGACAATCGTAAATTTTACCAACTTATATATCATTTTTCTAATAAATAAGTTTTTGGGATTTTGCGAAATTATTATTACTGCTCACACAATATCAAAACAGATAAGAAATAAAAGCAGTAACAAATTTTTTGCATATTTGTTGTAAAATATTCACGTAAGTTTACGAGAAGGAAAATTCAGTAACTTTTTTTTTTACTTTTACATGCTTTTTCTAATATTTCTTTGCAATTTTCTTAGTAAAATTACATTTACAACCGACATACTATCGTAAAAGACAAAGACAAAAAACAACAGCAACCCCTTCGTATATTTACAAGCAAATTTACACAAAGACTCATGTGAGAGAGAGAGATGCAGTACCTTCCACCTTGAAGTCACAAACATTACTGATACAGGCCGAACTCTCACGTCTGTATAAAAGTTGCCATTAGTGAATTTATCGCATATAGAAGTATTGGCACCTTTGTTTCGAATCATTATTACCATAACAGTGGTGCGTAATTCTGCTTCACACTGAAGAGCAATCCGTCCACCTCCCCAAACCTGTTTTACTTCACACTGAAGCTCAATCCGTCCACTACGGGTTAAAGATTGGGATGAAGCTGACTTTCTCCATGTTCATGCATCAGATGACTTCTTCATTTACACAGTCAGGAAGCCAGATCATAAAAATGACATCATTTGGGCTGCAAAGTTGGATGATATCAGCGATGACGTGTGCTATCGCCAAGTTGTGAAATTTCCTGAATGTTTGGGAATTTTTCTGTTTCACAGCCAAACGGTTAATGTGGATCATCAAAGACAAAGGACAGTCATGGAATGGCGAATACTTCAGAGAATCTGTTCTTACTGGTGGAGTATTTCCTTTCCTCAAAGATCCTGAAAATGTGTTATCTGTTGAAGAAGTCACATTTTTGCATGATAAGGCACTATGTTTCAAGGCTCTTCAGACACAGGAGCTGCTTCGAAACAGTGGTATCGATTTCTTCTCGTCAAGTGAATTTCCAGGTAGCTCCCCGACCTTAATGTGTGTGAAAACATTGGTAGTATCTTAAAGGATCGTGTTGAAGCACGCACAGTGAACTATGATGGTATACCAAGCCTCGACGACCTGCGAAGAGAGGTGACCGAAGTGCACAGGGAAATGGAGTTTGAGTCTCAGCTTTTTTGCAATTTGCTGAAATCATACCCCTCAAGAATGCAGGCTGTGGTACAGGCAGATGGAGGCCACACAAAATATAAATACTAAGAGAGAAACTTAAATAAATACCTGTTCTGAATTACTTTTGTTTTTATCCATATCAATTTTAGTTTATGCTGTAGAGGGGGAGGGGGAGCTCTAATTTCGAAAAACCCTGTACATATATACATATATACATATCAAATAACGATTAAAACACTAAGAGAGAAATTGTGTTCTTAGTGTGTCAAAGAATAAACATACACGAATGTATGTCACAGTACATATATTATATATATATATATATATATATATATATATATATATATATATATATATATAAATATATATGTATTTTATATATATATATATATATATATATATATATATATATATATATATATATATATATATATAATAGATAGATAGATAGATAGATAGATAGATAGATAGCTGGTCATCAGAAGGTGATATATTTATTGCCGACACATTTCGTAACAACACAGTTACATCATCAAGGCTAAAAGAGAAAACAACACAAATTAAAAGTACATGGAATATAACTTTGACTGTAAGAGTCTCAACAAATTTTACAAAACTTACATTAAAAAACAAAACAATTTAAAAAGCACCTGCTAGAATAAAAGTTGAAGGCTGAATGATTCGGAAAGGAGGGAGAAGCAGCAGAGAAAACCGGCTCAAGCCAGATACAGCTGTACAGAGGTGGTGTGAGTGTTCAATCTGGGCACTAACTGCTTAATAAATAACGACTCTAAGATGTGCAGTTCTTGTAAACGGCTTGTCTGGTCCAAGACAGAGAAGTCAGAGTAGTTAATACTGGTATTACAAACTTTTTTGCGTGATTTCTGATATTAGAAAATTCGGGATTGGACAATCTGCAGCCAGTACGATGGCTGACACCATTATGTGAATCAGCTCTGCCCTTAAGCAATCGTTTAGTCGAACCTACGTAAGTCACCAAATTACCTCCGGGGGAAGTATATTAATATACGACTGAGGATTGCATTATTGGGTAGATTCTGTCTTTAAATTTAAAAAGTGATCCTATTGTAAGGGGATTTTTTGGAATTAAAATAACTTGCACCATACTGAAGTGTTTTTCAATTTCAGACTTGAGATTCCTTCTAAATTTGTAATCTTGGATGTATGGAATACTGGCATATAGTTTCTTTCGTGGAACAGTGCTTATGGAAGGGGAGTCAGTTTCTTATTTAGAAAATTCTTGCAATGTTTAAAGAAAACATGTGAGGAAAACCAGTTATCGGTAAAATATTTATGCAAGAACAACATTTCTTTATGATATGAATCCCAGGAAGAGGTTAGAGTGTAAGCCCGATGAAGCAAGCTAAAAATTTAAATGAGTTTAAAATGATAAAAACAAGCACTATAAAAGTTTGAACCCAGACCTGAAAAGGCCTTTTTTTCAAAAAACGGAAGTGTTAAAACTATCACACGTCGAAACACCAAAACATCCAAAAATGGCAAACAATCGTTTTCCTCTCTCTCTTATGTAAACTCGTATTAGGATGTAATTCATTAATGTACGAGAGGAATTGGTCAACATGGAAAGCTGATTAAAAGAGAACAAAGGTGTCATCGACAAACCGTTTATACAAAAGAAGATAGAAGCCAAGGGGGCAATTTTCCAACATGCCCTCCTCCAGGGAGCACATAAAAATATTGGAAAACGTGGAGCGAGGGGTGATCCCATTGCCATACCGTCAACCTGTTTGTACAAACAATCATTAGAAATAAAGGCAGTGTCCAGCACTACTAACAGCAACAGTTCCTTAAAATGGCAACGATCATAGTTAAAATAAGTATCACTGGATTCAATAAAAATTTTATCTAAAATAACCTCGATTGTTTCTTCTACTGGGACATTTGTGAATAAGTATTCAACATCGTAACTGGTCATATGCAAGTGACAACCTTGGCATAGAACATGATTTCAATTCTTCAGAGTTTTTAAGGTATGCTGATTAGAAGTAAACCGTTCAAGTATAGGACCTAGTTATATACACGCATCTCTCTCTCTCTCTCCCCTATATATATATATATATATATATATATATATATATATATATATATATATATATATATATATATATATATATATATATATATATATATATATATATATATATATATATATATATATATATATATATATATATATATATATATATATATATATTTATATATATATATATTATATATATATATATATATATATATATATATATATATATATATATATATATATATAAACTGCACATATATATATATACTGTATATGAGTAAAGTAATGTGTTTTACTTCCATTTGTGTATCATCGCATTATCTGATGTGTCTATGACATTCTTGAGGCCTATTCATGATTATTCTAAGAATCTATACAGTAATATTTTGAATCTTTATGATAACAATAAGAATCTATATGATAACAATCTACAGTATATGATAAGTACAACATACATAAGAAGAAGAAGAAGAAGAAGAAGAGGAGAGAGAGAGAGAGAGAGAGAGAGAGAGAGAGAGAGAGAGAGAGAGAGAGAGAGAATCTTATTTTGTGACTTCGTTTTCTATATCGTTCGTTTGTTACAATAAGAATCTATATGATAACAATAAGCAGAGAATACATCAGAAGAAGAAAAAAGTTAAGTATACCTTAGTTTTACCAGACCACTGAGCTGATTAACAGCTCTCCTAGGGCTGGCCCGAAGGATTAGACTTATTTTACGTGGCTAAGAACCAATTGGTTACTTAGCAACGGGACCTACAGCTTATTGTGGAATCCGAACCACATTATAGCGAGAAATGAATTTCTATCACCAGAAATAAATTCCTCTAACTCTTCATCAGCCGGCCGCGGGAATTGAACTCCGGCCCATCGAATGACAGTCCGAAGCTCAACCGACTCGGCCAACAAAGGGCTATGAGAAGAAGAAGAAAAGAGAGAGAGAGAGAGAGAGAGAGAGAGAGAGAGAGAGAGAGAGAATCTTATTTTGTGACTCCGTTTTCTATATCGTTCGTTTGTTACAATAAGAATCTATATGATAACAATAATATGATAACAATGTACATGATAACAGTAAGCACAACATACATAAGAAGAAGAAGAAGAAGAAGAAGAAGAAGAAGAAGAAGAAGAAGAGAGAGAGAGAGAGAGAGAGAGAGAGAGAGAGAGAGAGAGAGAGAGAGAGAGAGAGAGAGTCTTATTTTGCGACTCCGTTTTCTATATCGTTCGTTTGTTACAAAGCTGAGGGCATGGCGGGAGAGGGAAACAAAGCCCAAGGGATAATTACCGAAGGGAAACACAAGCAATTAATAATAATCAGAGGAGGGGGAAAGTAGAATATTGAAGAAGATAAATGAAAATAATAAAAAAAAACTAATCTCGAGGACAGAGAACCTGGACGAGAATCGAGAGGAAAAAAAAGAAAAAAAAAAAACATTAGGAGTCGAGGTTTTACTTGACCATGTTGAATTAAAGTTTTTCCAGAGAAGTGAGGTACTTAATAATTCGAAATTACTTATAACTAATAAACGCATTCAGTTATATATCATTTTAAAATTAAACCACTTTTGCAACTGCACTTTACTTATATAAAATGCATTGCGTTGTTTTGCATTAGCTTAACAAGAATTTTTTATATATATCAAAGAGTTCACTCCCCATAGGCAAATCTGTGTTACACACAGAATTATATATACACGACATGTTTTATATAGTAGGATATTATTTATATCCATATTTATCTATCTATCTATCTATACACACACATTATATATATATATGTATTTGTGTATATATATATATATATATATATATATATATATATATATATATATATATATATATATTTATATATATACATATATGTATACATACATATATATATATATATATATATATATATATATATATATATATGTAAATTCGTTGGTATGTGTACAGCTATATGGATATATAATATAGCATTTGACTCGTTTCTCTCCGATTTCTCAGCAATTTCCTGTGACCATATATAGCTACCTATATAGCTGTACATACACAAATGAATTTACATATATATATGTAGATAGATAGATAATAGATAGATATGGATATAAGTAATATCCTACTATATAAAACACGTCGTGTATCTATAATTCCTGCGTGTAACAAGCATTGCCTATGGGTAGTATGTATTTATATATATTTATACTGTATATATATACATACGTACATATATATATATATATATATATATATATATATATATATATATATATATATATATATATCTTATACCTCTCTTGATAGCTCAGTGGGTAGAGCGTCGACTGGAGTTGCTGGATAAGTACAGTATGTGTCGGATCGAGACTCGGCAGTACCCGTCCATTTACCACTTATAAATTCCCATTCAGTGATAATTCCCATCGGGGATATTCCTGAGGCAGCGTGAATTTGATATTAAGCGACATTTGTAGCTTCATGATTGTATATAAATCACGGTGTGATAAAAATTTTCGTGTAAATATATATATATATATATATATATTATATATATATATATATATATATATATATATATATATATATATATATATATATATATATATATATATATATATATATATATATATATATATATATATA
>NC_089746.1:14839694-14852194 GCF_040412425.1 Macrobrachium rosenbergii
AGTTTAGGTTTATTCCATGACATTATCTATCTCCTCGGCGAATTCCTCTACAGAGGGCCACTCCCCAAATTCGAAGTTCACCGCCCTCCTGGCCAGGTCCTCCAGGGGTTTCTTTGCCATCTCGTGGAACTCCATCACCTCCAGCATCATTAGGCCTATGCTGTGGACGTCGTAGGCCGTAGTGACGATTCCCTGGGCCACGTTGTTCTTCAGGAACCGAACGTGCTCCTCTCTCATGCGACGGGACCTCAGCCCTGGAATACAGGTCAGGAAAGGGTTCCCCTGGAAGCAGATGAAGGGCTTCCCCAAGGGCGAGCTCAGCTGGAAGTCCACCAGATACAGAGGCTCAGAGAGGTCGTTCGCCACAACGTTGTCCAGAGAGAGGGAATTGTGGGAGATTCCCTTGAGGTGCAGCTCCTTCACCCTCAAGCAGATCCTCTTCAGGACGCCCCTCAGTGTCTCGGGCTGAAGATTCCCCTTCGCCTTCTCGTCTAAGATGAGGGATGCCAGCTTCACGTTACCTCTCTCGCTCATGATGAACGACGTCAAGGCCCAGTGCACTGCTCTCAGCTCGGGCGCTCCACCAGCCCCATCCAGGAGGCTCAGAATCTGGACTTCGTTCGAGTACCTCCCTATGTTGAAAAACAGAGCCTTCTTCCGGATGCACCTCTCGTGCCTGTAGATGACGACGTCGATGTCCTCGGTGAAGCTGCCCTTGATTCGCATGAAACGAGTAGTCTTGATCAGCAACATGAAGCTGTTCTCAATGGGGATCGGGTCGCTCCGTCGAGGGCACTTCTTTAGACCTAGGTTTTCGGTAGCGCCTTTGCAAGCTCGTATGAAGGCCTCCCTGGCCTCGTCTTTCTCTCGTCTTTCCTCTTCCATCTCGCCTTTCTTCATTCCAGACGAAGTTCCTTTAGCTTCTTTCTTTCCACTGTCGTTCTGGTCTTCATGAGACATCAAGTCGTTTCCCTTCTCTCCAGGAGACATCCATTGACTTCCGCCTGTCATTTCTTCAGGAGGCATCCTAAGAGTGTCTTTGTTTTCTTTGAGGGCACGGAGCCTATCCACCAAATCGTTTGCCTTCTGGGTCAAATTCTCAATTTTGTCAACGGGGTCTTGCAATGTCCTGTTGAACTCTTCGAGGATGATTCTTTGTTTATCGAGCCTTCTCATCAACAAATGAACTTTAAAGTACAATATTCCCGAAGTAAACATCATCAGCACAAAGCAAGCGCCTAGGAAAATGTAAAGAGGAATCATCTTCAAGAGATTTGGAAGTGCCCAATCCGTAACTTGTTATATACTGCAACGAGTTTGAAATTATATATATACATATATTTTTTAAGCAATTTCCTGGGTTTTATTGATGTGATATTTTGTGATTTTTGTTTATTCTTTCCATGAAATTTTGATGTTTCTTTTTTTTAAGAATTTAAAGCAATTTTCTAATTCTTTCATTGACGCAATATTTTGTGATTTTTCTGTAATCTCTGAAATTTTGATGTTTCTTTTTTTTTTCCAAGAGACTGATGTGTATTGCTTATTAGCAAGCTGGTTGCTTTTAAATCGTACAGAATTGACAGCTGTTAAATGCATAACTTAGGCCAAAAGTTTCGTTGTGTGTGTGTGTGTGTGTGTGTGTGTGTGTAAGTTCGCATATCAAATGTAACCCTTTATTTTTCAATGGGATTTTTTTTACTGTATGAAATCTTTTATTTGAAATTGCAAGGGTACTTTTTTTAACATTCGAAAATTTTAATTTGTATTCTTTTCTTTTTAAGTTTCATGCGTCTTTTTTTACATTCGGCAATTTTAATTGGCAGACTCTTTTTTAATTTCAGGCTTGTTTTTTAGATTTGTCAATTTCAATTTGTAGTCTTTTTTTAATTGAAGGAGTTTTTTTGTATTGTGCAAGTTTAATTTATAGTCTTTTTTAAACCGCAGGGATTTTTTTTACATTCGCTAGCTTTAATTTGCAGAGACTTTTTTTTTTTTAAATTACAGGAGTTCTCTTTCTAACATGTGTTTTAATTTTTAGATTTTTTTTTGAAATTGTAGAAGTCTTTTTTTTTTTGCATTCCCCAATTCTAATTAGTAGAATCTTTCTACTAGTCTTGATTTGAAAACAAGTCTTTAAATTTACATGTTAAATATTTGTAAATGTTATGGAGGCATACTTAATTTATCTTATGTATCAATTTCGAGTTTAAGGACATGTCCCCCACCTGTGAAATTGTGCTGATTGTTATTGTAACTTGCTTTTATCTTTATTTCCTTTTTTTTTTTACTTTGTCACTCATTGGTTGTATACATTTTATTTTCACTTGCAGAATTTTTTAATTCTATAACTCGTTCCCTTTATGGATATACGGATTACATCTGGAAATGGAGGCTCCTATTTCTTTCTTAATTTTCATAATCAGGTATTAGTTTTCTGAAAAGAAAACTATTGTGCCGGCTTTGTCGGTCCGTCCGCACATTTTTCTGTCCTCCCTTAGATCTTAAAAACTACTGAGACTTGAAGGCTGCAAATTGGTATGCTGACCATCCACCCTCCAATCATCAAACATACCAAATTGCAGACCTCTAGCCTCAGTAGTTTCTATTTTGTTTAAAGTTAAATTTAGCCATAATCGTGCGTCAGGCAACGATATAGGACAGGCCACCACAGAGCCGTGGTTAAAGTTTCATGGGTCGCGAGTCATACAGCATTGTACTGAGACAACCGAACTATAGATCTATTTTCGGTGACCTTGATTATACGATGTACAGAAAACTCGATTGCGCCGAAGACACTTCGGCGCAATTTTTACTTGTTTCCTTTTATTTTTAAACTGGAGGGAATTGTTCATTTTTTATGAGGCTGTTTTTACTTTGGCTTATATTTTGAGTGAGCCATATTTGACATTAAAGAGGCATTTATTTTCATGTTTTTATTGATCCTTTTGAAACCAAATGTGTCTGTTTTGTTAACCGAATTCCCTATATTTACTTCTATATCTATTTACGTATGTATTGATTTCTATATTTATTTATGTATTCATTTCTATATTTATTGTGGGTATGAATTGACGCTATGATAAATTTCGTTTATGCTTATATTTATTTATCTATTTATTTCAATATCTATTTTGGGTTTTGATAGACGCCATGATAATTTTCATTTATATATCAATTAATAAATTTCCATATTTATTTCGGGTATAAACAAACGTAATGACAATAAAGTATCTTAAAATACAAGCTAATGTCACAGAGTCACTGTGTTTGTTGCAAGTACAATCCACAATGACCTTTTGCGTTTGTCGCTCTGTTTTTTTTATTTGTTGTATTGGTCGTTAAAACATTGTACTTTGAACACGGTTTATTTTGTGGGTAATATCTGAACCGTAGTGTGAAAGGGGATTTCCTTTCCCACTAAAACGAAGTGGAGAAAATGCGGAGCCCTTTTTATCTAAAACTTTCTCCTCTCAAATGAACGAAATACCAAAGTTTTCTTTCGCCCCCACTTTCACTTTTTTTTATCTCCCTTTGTGTGTATGTCCCCCTTTCCCAAAAAAGTAACAAAAAAAAAAAGTGTGCTTTCATTTCCACTACAATTTCGCTTTGTGATTTCAGCTGGTTCCTGTCACCGCGAAGAGCTTTCACTGGTGCTACTTTTGATCCGCTGCTGAATCTGGGTCCCGGGATGGTTTTAGTCTTTCCAGCTTACCAAAAGTCACCGCCGCGAAGTTTTTTAAAAATTTTTATGAAGAAATAACTGTCCTTTTTTTGCGGTAGATCTCTTAGGTCCTGGGATGACTTTAGTCTCTCCACCTTGCAGAAATAACTGTTCTGTTTTTTTTTTTTTTTTTTTTGCAGATCTTTTGGGAAAGCGAAAAAGGATTACCGCTATCAAGGGACATCTGGATGAAAGTAACTGTTGGTTTTTTTGCGGTAAATCGTTCGGGAAAGCAAAAGGGATTACCGCTATCAAGTAGTATCTGGAAGAATTAACTGTGAATATTTAGCGGTGGATCTTTTGGGAAAGCGAAAAAGGGATTATCGCTATCAAGGAGCATCTGGATAAAAGTAACTGTTGTCTTTTTTTTTGCGGTAGATCTTTTGGGAAAGCGAAAAAGGGATTACCGCTATCAAGGGGCATCTATCTATGCAACATGATTTCAGCAGAGTTCTTTTGGCATATCTCTCTTGTTTTCAATCCCTTTACTCTCAATTGTTTTCTTTTTTTCTTGTATTTTTGTTATCACTGTCGATGAGCATCTATCTATAAAACACCGACTTAAGTTGTTTTCTAAGTTTCCCTGTTTTTTGAACAACTTTGCTGTCAACTGGTTTATTTTTCCTCCTGTTTTTGTTACTCTTATCGAAAGCATCTGTTTTTAATCCCTTGACTGTCAACTGTTTAATATATTTGTTATTTTCTTAAAAAAAAAAAATTTGTTGACTGCTATTCATGAGTGCTCTGTTGGTCGACCCACGTTCCCAAACTAGATGGCGTCACCCTCCTCCAGTCATGTCCCTAAACCGCCCCCTAACATCCCCGCCCCACCCCCTCTTCTTGGGTACCAGCCTCCTCTTTTACAAAAGGGTGCCTTCAGGATAATCCTTTTGATGGAATTCCTTTCGCATTTACCCGGTATTTCGAGCAACGCGATAGCATTGTGTGTTCAAAGTTGCGCGTTGTGACTCCGGCCGTTCCGGAGCTTTGTTACTTAAGTCTGGAGGGTCAACCAGTAGTTTTTGTACTGAGGAATTTGCCTGCAGTGGATTACTGAGACAAGAAGAAGAAGAAGAAGAAGAAGAAGAAGAAGAAGAAGAAGAAGAAGAAGAAGAAGAAGACTGAAGACTCTTGGCTGAACTCATACCGTGAATTTTGTATAGAGTGCTAACCATTGCCAACTTCTTTTACAATACCACTGTCCACACTCTCTTTCTTCCATCTTACTTTCCACCCTCTCCTAACAACTGACGCATAGTGCAACTGTGAGGGTTTTCCTCCTGTTACAACTTTCAAACCTTTTTGCTCTCAGTTCCCCTTTCAGCGTTGAATGATCTCATAGGTCCCAGTGTTGGCCTTTGGCCTAAATTTTATATTCCATTCCAGTGCTAATTCTATAAGTATTTATTTTCATCACGTCTATCAATCGTCAGATGAAGTTTGCACTGACGCCTGAGAGGATGAAATTAGACAATATTTTACCGATCTTTATTTTAGTCCATACAGTTTCCATGCTGTTACTTCTTTATATAATTTCGCAATTTTGCACTAACTACCCTTTCAAGAAGATGGACACCCCATATTTCTATATCTATATATTTTTTTCCAAATACTTACATTAATTTTTGACACATTCATATAACCGGAGACACATACCACCAATTACTCCGTTGCTTTCATCTGAATATGCACTGCATATTTTTCCTCATTTCTCCAACATTTTTTACCAACAGTCACGTGATGTTCTCTCTCTCTCTCTCTCTCTCTCTCAATTGTGAATACCATTAATCCATTTACGATCTTTGCGTGATGCTGCTTACAGTCTCTCTCTCTCTCTCTCTCACCCCCACCCCCTCTCTCTCTCTTTCTCTCTCTGTCTCTCTCTCTCCTAATCGGAGGACTGTCGGCAATCAACCAATCCTTGGTCTTTTAGAAATACTTTAAAATATTCCGATGGCTGAAAGGGTCCTGATTAAGAAACATTGGAAAAGAGAAAGAAAGAGTTGTAATTAAAACGATCCTTTGTTTATATTCCTTTTTTTTAGTGTTTTTAGTTTTCTGAAAAGAAAACTGCTGTGCCGGCTTTGTCTGTCCGTCCGCACTTTTTCTGTCTGCCCTCAGATCTTAAAAACTGCTGAGGCTAGAGGGTTGCAAATCGGTATGTTGATCACCCACCCTCCAATCATCAAACATCCCAAATTGCAGCCCTCTAGCCTAAGTAGTTTTTATTTTATTTAAGGTTAAATTTAGCCACAATCGTGCTTCTGGTAACGTTATAGGATAGGCCACCACCGGGTCGTGGTTAAAGTTTCATGGGCCGCGGCTCATGCAGCATTATACCGAGACCACCGAAAGATAGATCTAGTTTCGGTGGCCTTGATTATACGCTGTAGCGGCTGTACAGAAAACTCGATTGCGCCGAAAAAACTTCGGCGCATTATTTACTTGTTTATTCTTTAAGTTAACTGCGTGCGTCTACGTTCCTGCTTTGTTATTTGCATGTTACTAAAAAAAGAAAGTTCGGAGTCAAAAGGAAATCGATGATGAATTGGGTGTTATCGCTGTGCATAATTTTGGATAAGCTTTACTGAATGAATTATTTTCGTTTCCGTTTTATCAAAGCATTTTTTATTTTTCAAAATGTTTCTGTAGCAAGGTGTCTGACAAGTATTGGGAAATCATTATGAATGTTGATGAAAGATAGCTTAATTTAAGATATGCTTTACCGAATATATTTTCGTCTTCGAATTATTAATATTTTTTAATTTTCTGTAGCAAGACGTCTGATAAGTATTGGGAAATCTTTCTGAATGTTGATGAAAGACAGATTGCGTTGTTGAAGAATAAAGAAAGAATGATATGATACGAGACAAAAAATGTTATTTAATCTTTGCTCTTTCGGTATCTTTCATAATTCCATCGTTAGCATTATTTCTATATGTGTCTTTTGCTCATTTCTTTCACCCACCGTATTCCATTTAAAAGTATTTGTATTTGCTTTGGAAAAATTTACAGCTTGAATTTAGGAAGGTGTGTCTGTCCATCTGTCAGTAAAAAACAAAAAATAGCAATAAGGACAAGAACAGATAATGATTACTGAGAATTTCGCAGAGAGAGAGAGAGAGAGAGAGAGAGAGAGAGAGAGAGAGAGAGAGAGAGAGAGAGAGAGAGTATATAAAAACATAAATTGATTTAATGGTCGTTTCACAGTCGACAGAGAGAGAGAGAGAGAGAGAGAGAGAGAGAGAGAGAGAGAGAGAGAGAGAGAGAGAGAGAGAGAGAGAGCATAACTGTATCACAGAGAGACCATAGATGGATGAATGGTATTTTCGCAACTTAGCAAGAGAGAGAGAGAGAGAGAGAGAGAGAGAGAGAGAGAGAGAGACTGAATAAAAACAACGAAATAACTGAGAATATAACATAAATCGGCAACTAAGCTGCCAGCCATTAATAAACCTTTGCTCATTACGCAGGTAAGAGAGCGTAAGCATAACCATTGTCTACACACACAGAGAGAGAGAGAGAGAGAGAGAGAGAGAGAGAGAGAGAGAGAGAGAGAGAGATTACGACAGAACGAGAAGGTATTTTGAGCCTCTGCTTTCCAGAAAGTAGGGGGGGATCTCTCAACTTTCACTGGAATGAAAGCAAGGCTTTCTCTGCCTTTTGAACGCCTGGTGCTGCTTTGATTAAAAAGGAAATCCTAATCTTCTGGGGCAGGAAAGATCGGCAAATGAATCCTTCGTAGCGAGTATCCTGGCAATAAGTGACAGGAAAGTATAAGGGGAACGATTTCAGTTTTTGTGTGAAGTTTAGAATCTCAAGCGTAGATTTTATAAATTGAAAATGGCAAGAGAGTTGTAATTCGTTCTTTTTAATACCTTGCTACGCTGTTGGCATATGGTCAACCAACTACTAGCAACTGATGATGTGTTAACAGTTTATTTGGATAGATTGTATGGCCTCTCTACTAAGATTTTTGTTCATCGATATACAAGAACCGATTCAGAGGTTTATGTTTTCATCTAAAATATAAAGTTTATGGATTCATTTTCAAGGAACAACAGAAGGAGAGGAAGTTGCTGTTGTTGTTATTGTTACTGTTGTTCTAAGTGTGATAAAGAGTAATGAAACGAAGCTAAATAAGAATCAAAGATGATACTGTACAACACCTTTCGCATGAGTGACTAAACAAAACTAATGTAATGCAGTGTAACAAAAATTAATGTGTACATTTCTCGATCCCCTGAACAACTACATGAATTAATAAATGGACTTTGATGTCAATTATGTTAATAAAAGTTACTATTAAGTAAACAATCTGTGGATAAATGAATGAGAGACTGATTTTAAAAATCATTTCTACTTCCGCGTCAATACTCATATGATTTTAGAAATGTCTTTCCTTTATTCCATAAGCCTCCTTTCCTCCCTTTCTCCTTTCATTTCCAAAGTTCTCTCTCTGTCTCTGTCTCTCTCCTTCTCTCTCCCCTGTAAATGCAAGATGAAAATAAATCATCTCTACTTCTGCATCAAATATCCATATGACTTTATAGATGCCTATCCTGTTATTCCATAAGCCTTCTCTCTCTCTCTCTCTCTCTCTCTCTCTCTCTCTCTCTCTCTCCCTCCTGTAAATGGAAGATGGAACCATCATATCTGCTTCTGCATCAAATATTCATAAGACTTTACAGTACCTTTTCTTTTATTCCTTCAGCTTTCTCTCCTGATCTTCTCCTTTCATTTCATTCTCTCTCTCTCTCTCTCCCCTATGTTAAACTAACGCCGTAGGCAGCGGGCCCTCTCCTTAATGGCCTAAACACCCGTCGTAACGAAGCTGGACTACCAAATTATCACCCGAACGGGAAACAGGTAGGCCGAATGAATTACAGGTAATGTACTTTATGAGGACGGCGTTATATCCGTTGTCATGGCAACCTTCGAAGAGGTTCTTGTTTGTGCTGTACAAGAGACCAGACATGCTAACATAAACAAGTGATTACCCTTGCATATTAAGTCAACTAAAAAAAATATAAGGGCTAGCATATTAATTAAAATAAAAAAAAAATAGCAATTCATGTAAGTGGGCAAATTGTTAGTGGTTCAAGAATGTGAAAATATGTTAATTAAGTTACAGTTTTGGAGAAATCCTTGAGATATATGAAGTAATTTTACTTTTATTCTTTAGAATTACTCTAGTTATACGTAATACCCTTGAAATGAGCTTATAAAAATAACTTTAAAAATATATTGAATATTAACCAGTCTACAAAAGTATGATTCAAAGAAACACTTGAATAAGGTAAGATATAAAACTATAGTTGATTGTAATTATATTTTGAGAGAGAGAGAGAGAGAGAGAGAGAGAGAGAGAGAGAGAGAGAGAGAGAGAGAGAGAGAGAGAGAGAGAGAGAGAGATGGTGGCACAGGAAGACGATGAGAAACACTACGAAAACACTTCCAGAGTTTAGAACGTTTCTTTGGCCTGTCCAAACATCCTCTGTTTAAGATAAGATAAATAAATGTCATCCCACATCCTAATTTTAACTGCTACTTATTTGTTACAGCAATACTGAATTTCATAATTTTTAATTATTAGTTTGTAAAGGGAAGGAAAATTATATTACTTGCAAAGGGAAGGAAAATTACATTATTTGCAAAGGGAACGAGAATTTTCCTGAATTCACTTGCGAGGAGATGATTGTTTGACGCTGACGTTTTGATATTATAAAATTCTGTAGAAAGATTTAATGTAATTGTTTGTCAAATAACAGTCATATTTGCTGGTGGAATACCTATACTAGCTATATTTCCATCTTTATTCCTTTCTCCCTTCATTTCCCCTTCTTATCTGCCCTGTATAGTGGAATGCATTAATGGTTCTCTTTACTCTTAGGGTAAAATATGCATAAACACATGTCGGCATCTTATCTCCACACATCACAAACATGTTGATCACAAACATGTTCCTGACCAACTTGTTGATATGTATTCTCCACTTTTGGTTGCTGACAACTTGTAAGTTTTCAACATGTTTATGACATGTTCAACTGTAGTGTTAACGCACTCTAAGGTAAAAGTAAACAGTGCTATGGATAAAGTAACACATTTTGGGATATAACTTAATCTCTGGCACACTAGATGTATCAAAACTTAATCTATCTGAATATTACAAGTAATTAAGCAAGCATTAATTTTACGCCTGGGAACTAAGAATAATCACAGATTCCCTTCAGAGTATTTAATAATTTAACCATAAATTCATAAATTCTCCACTTCTCATAACTCATCAACATTACGAAATTCATACCAAATATACTTCATATACTGAAGATTCATCAATTATTCTTGAAAACTTATCATTTACTCTGAGATTTACCAATTAGTCTCGAAGACTTAACATTTAGTCTACAAGGCTTTTCATTTGGTCCTGAAGACTCATCATTTAGTCTTGAAGACTTGACATTTAGTCCTGAAGACTTATCATTTAATCCTGAAGACTTATCATTCATTTAGTCTTGAAGATTTATCCTGAAGACTTATCACTCACTTAATCTTGAAGATTTATTATTTAGTTCTGAAGACTTATCATTCATTTATTCTTGGAGATTTATCATTTAATCCTGAAGACTTATCACTCACTTAGTCTTGAATATTTATCATTTAGTTCTGAAGACTTATCATTCATTTAGTCTTGAAGATTTATCATTTAATCCTGAAGAATTATCACCCACTTAGTCTTGAAGATTTATCATTTAGCTCTGAAGACTTATCATTCATTTAGTCTTGAAGATTTATCATTTAGTTCTGAAGACTAATCATTCATTTAGTCTTAAAGACTTGACAATTAATCTCAAAGACTCATCGTTTAGCCTAGTTTTCATTTTGTCTTTTTTTTTCAGTCCTGCAGACTTTCATTCAGTCTTGAAGACTTATCAATTAGTTTTAGACTTATCATTTAGCCTTGAAGACTTATTAAAGTCTCATAATTTAATCCTGAAGATTTTAGTCCTGAAAATTTATCATCTAGTCTTTAAGACGACTTACCATTTAGCCTCAGAGAGAGAGAGAGAGAGAGAGAGAGAGAGAGAGAGAGAGAGAGAGAGAGAGAGAGAGAGAGAGATTTCTCTCTAATGAGAAAGAGCAGCCGGCAAGGCTGATTAGTTCCCGATGAATGTCTTCTTCCGACTCTCATTAAAATCTACTCCACCCCCGACCCCCTGAGCCGATGGAGTTAGTTTCCGAAATGAGAACGGACTCCTTTTCATTCTTGCTAACGTTCGTACGTCCGTGGACCATACGTTCGTGATTCGTAACTTCCTTCTTCATTCGTAAGGACTTTCGTGATTAGTAAGTACGTTTGTCATTCGTACGGTCCCGATTCATAAGTACGTTCGTGATTCGTACATTCCTGATTCATAAGTTCGTTCGTGATTCGTAAGTACGTTCGTGATTCGTACATTAACGATTCGTACGTTCGTTCGCGATTCGTAGGTACGTTCGTGATTCGTACGTCCGTGATTAGTAAGTATGTTCGCGATTCACACGTTCGTCATTCGCAAGTATGTTAGCGATTCGTGCGTTCGTGAATCGTAAGTACATTCGTGATTAGTACGATCATGATTCGTCCGTTCTTAGTACGATCATGATTCGTCCGTTCTAGAGCTCGAGGAAACTGGTCGTGTAGAGGGATGAAGAAGGAGCAGAAGCAGAAGGAGAAAAAAGAAGAATAAGTAGAAGAAGAGGAGGAGGGAAAAGGAGAAGACAGAGAAGAAGGAAAAGAAGAAGAAGGATGAGAAGAAGAAGGTACCCTAGACGGTGTATAGTGACAGTAACAGGATGTGATGCGAGATAAAAAAAAAAAAAACTAGAAAAGGAATATTAATCAACTTCAATATTACCTTCTCTCTTCCATTTTGGTTCTAATATTCAGAATCCTGATTTGATTTGATTCTTGGTTCATCAAATCCCGGTCCTCAAAATCCGCCTCTCTCATCTGAATCTGGCCTGAGAAGTGACAATCTTATTTCGTTTTAGTTGTATTTATTAATTTTCTTGTGGCTGTTAATTCTTTAACGATTTTAGGTTTTGTTTGACTCCGTAGTCCTTATAGTAATTGAACCCAAATCTTATCTTTAATTTTTTTTTAAAGATAAGTTTAGCTTTATTTTAATGGCACAATAAGGACGGTTAATTAAAACTCTCTCGTTTGTACTTTACTGTGAGGATGTGATGCAGAACGGACGCACCGAAGTCATGCCAAAGAAAGGGGAGAAGAAGAAAGGGAGGGAGAAAAAGGTGTCGGGGAGGGGGTCTGACCTTGAAATAGATGCCACATCCGAAATTCGACAGGAGGGAATACATAGAACTCTTGGGAAACAGATGGAACCTAGCCTGGTCGTGTGGGGAAAGACAAATCCATCAAAAGTAGTAATACGAAGATTTTATTGATCTTCGAAATATAAATGGGAGAAGGGTTATTCAAATAATGCACTAAGACGCGACAGGCCATTCTAACGCTTTGTTGGTTCTCGTTGTTGACAGCTGTAACCCTTCAGCGTTGCAAAATGCAAAGATTTAGAGGGGAACGACTGTATGACACTTTAAGATGACCTAAGATGACCTTTCCCCTCGTTAATCTTTGCTAAACTGAACTGGCTTGTTGAACATATCAAAACTTGCATTAGGAACCTATTATTATTATTATTAAAATACAAAATTCACATTTATGTAAAGTACTGTATTTACAATTAATAAAATGAATTCCAGGAGCTTTCGA
>NC_089746.1:14857194-14924694 GCF_040412425.1 Macrobrachium rosenbergii
AGAATACGATAATCTAGCGCATGCGCAGATCGAACCATTCTGCGATGACCGGATACTTTCCTTTTTTCGACAATTATGTTTAGATTTTTAATAAATATAAAACTTCTTTCTGCAAAAACAGTCTGCTTTTCATTTGTAAAACCTTTCGAAAATAAATTTTAAATAAATTTCTTGAAACTTAGTTGAATTACTCAATGATCATATATAATTATAAAAAAAAAGCACAAGCTGTGTTAAGCAACAAACAGAGGTATGAGCTGCGCATGCGCCTCATTATTGCGAAGTATATTTCCCCATAAAAAAAAAACCGTACAGTGAAAGGAATTATGCATATACTTACATGTATGGTGAGATTTTTTTCGTTTTTTCCTGTCAAAAAGTAAAAAAAAAAAAAGAAAAAACTAGAACAGTGAAATGAACATACACATACTTACATGTAGGTGAGCTTTTTCCTCGTATTTTCTTCACGGCATGTTCGTCTGTCCTAAAACCTGAAAAGAAATGCAAGGAAGAATATTAATTAAAACAAGAAATTAAATAATAACATCCCCATCATCCATCGCACAAGATCAATGGACTGCAATGAAGACAAATAAATACAGGCTATGTTAAGGTAGGTCATATGTAAGTAGATTACAGCACGAGAGATGACATAATAATCTATTCATGATTATAGAAGCATACGATTACTACACCAACGAGTAAAAGAGAGAGAGAGAGAGAGAGAGAGAGAGAGAGAGAGAGAGAGAGAGAGAGAGAGAGAGAGAGACTTGCCTTCACCCCATCTCCCTCTATTTGGATTGCAAAGTGAAGATTCTGAAAAGGCAAATACCAAAGAGAGAGAGAGAGAGAGAGAGAGAGAGAGAGAGAGAGAGAGAGAGAGAGACTTTCCCCCTCAGCCTATCTGCCTCTATTTGAATCGCACAGCGAAGATTTTGAAAAGGCAAATATGGATTCTAGAAAATTCCATATCGGCTGAAATATCCAAGACGCCCCCTTCCCCTTCCCCTCACCCCCTTTTTTTCTCCTCTTTCTTCTTCCTTTCCCCGTGTCTCAAGAAGAAGTAGAAGGCGAGGAAGGAAAGAGTGAGAGCGGGAGCCATTTCACCTGAACGGAGGAGCGGCCATGTTTGAAAAATGAACTCATTATCTCCCCAATTAATAGCCAGGAGTAAATGAGCTTAGTTATCTCAATCAGACCGGTGCAAATGAACATTCACCTAAGACTTGATTTTCCTCGGTGGATACGAGCTGGAGAGAAGTCGGGCACGTAGTCTTGAATTTACATTTTTATGGAGAGAGGGTTGTTAGAAAATGTTTTTAAAAGAGGTTGTCATATAAAGGTTTTTATAGGAAAATTGCTATTGGAAATGTTATCGAAATGATTATAGATCTCAAAAGCTAGAGAGGTAAGTGAAAATGTTATTAAAATGGTTATAGATCTCAAAAACTGGAATGTTTTTTTTTTTGGGGGGGGGTTACTTGAAAAGTTTTTATAAAAAATGTTATTGAAAATGTTATCGAAATAGTTATAGATCTCAAAAGCTAAAATAGTTGTTTATTTGGTTTACTATACAAAAAACTAAAGAAATAATAAGATACGAAATAATTAATTATCTTTTGATAATTTTATTTAGATAAACGTATGATTTATTATATTCTCTGTGGTTGTTGTTGTTTATGATTAAGCTGGCGTTGTGCCAGCACGGGCTCTTGCTCACAGGGCAGCCCGTAAGTATATTCTCTAATGAATTAAATTTAACTGATGTTTTATTGACTTTATTAATTAAGATACCCCTTAACTTTCACAGTCCATACAATCACATACATAAATACTCTCATATACTTGCTATAAATGCCTCCAGTGGTCAGGTTGGTAGCGCGGTATACTCCTATCCAAAAGTATGGCAGTTCGATTCCCTTCCAGTGTGGGGACAAAATCCTTGAACCCTTCCCACGTCATCAACAAGGGCAAAGGTCATCAATAGATAAAGGTGACAAAGATGCCCTTAGGGCGGGGAGAAAACCCATTAGGAAAGTCCAACACCTGGGCAAAGAGAAAGCAAAATATGGGTGAGATTTTATCTTGAAAGTGACCTCTAAGGAGAAAGTAATGAGCACCATAGAAGCTTGAATTTCAAGTCAATGGCCCCTTTGGTGGGGTTATTCCATAGAATGGAGGTCATCTTCTGAATAATAATAATAATAATAATAATAATAATAATAATAATAATAATAATAATAATAATAATAAGTTAAATCTATACCTCGTCGAGGTACAGACTTCTAACGAGAAACGAAATACTCAGGGTAGCACCAATTCTGGAAAATGGTTATATATATATTTTTTTATCTTATGGGACCAACTCTGACGTCTAGTCGTACGCCAAGGGGAACCTCTCAGATCTTGTTGTTTATCCTATACCTCGTCGAGGTACAGCCCGGAAATGACATTAGGGAGACCTCGTGACCTCCAGGAGGTAGAATCCCACGAAGGCTCAGACTAGGACAAAATTTTATGAGAATGGAACAACATGGAGGACATAAGAACAAAGGGACACAGAAAGAAAGGAAATGAAAAAATATGATAAAAGAAGTACAATAGAGCATATTACTATATTAATTACCGTAATGTAACAAGACCGCGGAGTTACATTTATAAACTTTCAAACAACATGCTCTAAGTATTTATTCTCAATGGAAAAGGTAAAGTTAAACAGGTTGGACAGCTATTGGCGGGAAGAGACCAGCGGGAACAGATGGAAAGTAAAAAGTAAGAGTACAACACGCTAAAAACATTTTACAGATATGTCGAATATATTACCTGCATAAATTTATATTCTTTAGATGCAGTACCGCGCTTGGGAACATCAGATAATTACATTGATATACTTGTTTCAGTAAAAGCCAAAAATAGTTAGCCTGAAATATCTGTGATTCTTAAGAGGAATTCTCAAGAATGATCTCTTACAGTTTTATATTCTTAAGAGGAATTCTCAAGAATGATCTCTTACAGTTTTATATTGCTTTCGTTATTACATATCATGAACCTCTGTGTTCCCTAGTCGTTCCAGAAATCAGGTAAATGCAAAAGAAAGTATGCCGTCTCACATGAATACCAAATTTTATTCATATTTCGGGAAAAAATATGCGCAAGGCGCTGCTCATTTCAAAACTTAATTAAAATAACTCAGCTCATTAGCTCCCCTGGTGTCAGCTGAAAGGGTAAAATGACTTCGGTTTTTAGATGCAGTGTCGTTTCCAGGTGGGTATTTTGGAATCTCCCTCCCTCCTTCCCTCATCCCTTCACCTCCCATTCCCTAGTCCCCTGACACCCCCTCCCCTACCCCACAGCCCCTCCCCCGCTTCTAGTTTAATTGTGGGAAATCAGGACACGTAGAAAACCAACGTGGTTAAAGACCGACACAAAGGCTCGATGCCATATATATATATATATATATATATATATATATATATATATATATATATATATATATATATATATATATATATATATATATATATATATATATCTACAGTATATATTTGTATGTATATACATGATCTAACGTAAGCTCACTCTTATTGTCAACCTAATTTATGATGATAGAAAGCTGTCATTTCCCCGTGCGTTCCGCTTCTTTCCTAAATAGTGTAAATTTCTTGTTACAAAATACATTTTCTCTTCCTCTCTACCTCCCTCTGTCTGTCTGTCTGTCTATCTATCCTTCCTTTCACTGGTTTCCTTTTACTCATGTACGCCCAAATATATATATATATATATATATATATATATATATATATATATATATATATATATATATATATATATATATATATATATATATATATATACATACATAATATGTATATATATATAATATATATATATATATTTTTTTTTTCTTTTTTTTTAACGTCAGTGAATAAACGATTCCTTTTTCCCAATACTTCTGTTCAATATCTTATTATAGTTGAAGAAACTCCCATTAGCTAGCCATCAAGGGAAATTGTATTCTGAATATGATTTTCCAAATTTAGGTATAGGAAAAATGGCCTTACACTTTTGTTCTTTCCTCTAGAAATAAAAAAAAGGAAAAGCAGAAGAGAAATAACAAATAAATAGATGAATGAATTCGCATAATTCTTTTTCCTTTGCTGAAATCGTCAATCGGAAGCCTTTTTGTGATATTTATCAAATATTTTGCGATTGCCCGGAGATTAACAGAAAGATTGAAAAAGAGAGAATAAGCCAAGACTAACAAATTTAGACGTGGGTTGTGAGATCGTAAACAATAATTTTTTAATAAGGTGACAAAACTCCGAAATAAAAACAAAACAGTTTTATACTCGCATTGCCTTTATTTATTCTTAACGCGCTTGCAAGCATTTTATTTCTAAGCTTTTTACACGTAATCCGCAAACCAATCACATTTATCCGAAAACGTAACTCTAGAATGGTTTTGTTTTTCATTAGGGATTATTAACTATAAAGGTTTTAAGAAGTAAACGAATCTGGAATGTAATTTTTCAGAATGGCAATAAAGGAAAATGAATTTGGGGTGGCGTGAAAGGGTGTTATCTTTCTTATCTGCTAACCTGAATATTTTAATAGAGTTTTAGTTTAAACGCAGACAATTGGGTGTTGAATCAGAGGGTGTAGGATATATATATGTGTATATAATGTATATATATACATATATATAAACATATATACATATAGTATATACATATATATACACACATATATATGTGTATATGTGTGTGTGTGTGTACAGTATATAAACAGAGTGAGAGAGAGAGAGAAATCTTTGATACGCAGATAATAAGATGAGCCACATCTAATTTCATCAACGAAGTTCTTCAATTAGCGTAAATCAGTCTAGAATCAAGCATGACACAAAAATAAAATGCTGACTTTATTTGAAAGTCACTGAGACTTTAACCTTTCACGAAGACCTATAAATTTTGGTCAGTCACATGATTTTGTATCTTTGAAAAACTTCTGCATAATGTATGACGTTTAGATATTTGCGTTTGCAGTAGATTTCCTCCGCATTCCACGGAGGATAGCCTCTGTTAGCCACATTTATTTGATTTAGCTTTAGAAAAAGAAACAGGATGCAGTCCGTGCCCTCTAAAGCTTCTTGAAGACACGGAATCCAATCCTTGGCTCCGAGGACCTATAGCTGTCTCCAGAATGGATTCTGTGTCTTCGTGGAGCTTTAGAGAGCAGGAATGGTGGCATCCTGTATCTTTTTTCTAAAACTTTAGAAAATTGGAAAAGTGGTGCGTTTGTATTTTTCCAAAACTATGCTCAGTTACATTTTTGCCTAATTTATTTATTTACTTATTAATTTATTTGTTCTTTTTTAATACATGATCTCTTCTTTCTGAATTTCCCCGGTACCTTCTGTTACTTCTTTAAAAATGAACGCCATATTCTTTGGAAGATTGATTTTCAAATCAATTTCCCCTGTGAGCTTGTTCCATATGCAGATGGTTCATCTTCTGAATAATAATAATAATAATAATAATAATAATAATAATAATAGAGAGAATCCTCCGGGGATTCCGGAGGGAATATTTGGTCACCGGTCCTGCCCAAATGCCCTTGTTAACGTAAACCACACGACCATGAAGAAGGATCAAATTCTATTCATACTGTACATACATACATATACCTCTTAAATTGAAATACTTTTTGTCAGAGTTGGAATAAATCTATTCTTACCATCGCGGCATAACAATGGCGCAGTGACCTTTTGATTTCTTTTTAATTTTTTTTTTTTACATTTTCGCCAGGGGAGAATTTCATCATTCATTTTTTTCTTTTTTATTTTAAGGCTTTCAGCGAAAACGTTTCTAAAATTACTAGGAAAACAGAAAAGTGAAGAGGTCATCGAGACTTTTAAAATACACAGAATATGGCTGTGGCCGGGGACTGGAATATCTCTCTCTCTCTGTTTCATATATATATATAAACACACACACATATATATATATATATATATATATATATATATATATATATATATATATATATATATATATATATATATATATACATATATATATATATATATATATATATATATATATATATATATATACACATATATATATATGTTTGTATATATATACATACATATACTGTATATATGTATTTATATACATATACGTGTGGGTGCTTGTGTGTGTATGTGTGTGTGTGTAATCACACACTACCAGTACTGAAACCCTCATTGATTTTAACACCAGGTCTTGAGATGAGAATCAGGAGTCCCACCAACACCGGCGACCAGCCTCTCGTCCTGAGGGCACAGAAAGCGTGACGTCACGGGAGTTTCCGTTACCATAACAACCCGTCACCTCTGATTAGCAACCGGGGACGTATGTCCTTTGTAACACAGGAAGTGCAGAGTAGCAGCAATCATAACTAGTGTTTTGCAAAGTAATGTTATTGCATGAAATGGTTGCGTATGATTATAATCTTCCTGTCTGTGAGATTTACGTCGAATGTGCGTTCTTTCCATTGCCAGTTGGTGGTCCGCTGGTATGGTCGCTAGTTTCGTGACATGCCGCTCAGATGTCGCAAGTTCGCGCCTATCCCAAGGTGATGAAAAATCGCTAGCTCTGTATCATGATCAGTTACTGCCGCAGTGTGGGGTCTGCGGTGGGAGACTGAAACCAACATTCTTTGGAAGCTTGAATTTCAAGTCAACGGTCCCTTTAGTGTGCTTGTTCCATGTGAATAGGTTTCATCTAAATAATATTAAATAATAATAATAATAATATGACTGATTTAAGGATTCTATCTTACTAAAGGGCAGACGATCTTTGGCATAGCGCTAAACACTCATTAATTTTTTGCTTGCTATAACATATTAGCTATGGTAATGTTTTCTGCCTATCTCCTTGTGTTTATGATGTATAATTATTATGAGACATATACCTCGCCCAAAGAGAGAGAGAGAGAGAGAGAGAGAGAGAGAGAGAGAGAGAGAGAGAGAGAGTACGGTTTTCTAAACCTGCTGAGACTGATTTATGTTAAACCTTCAGAGTTGAACATACAGTGAAGCTTTAACATAACTGAAGGTATTAAAAGACAATAGGGTTGAAAATGAGATGTTTCCCAAACTGATTCTTTTATTTTCTTTCTAAGTGAAAAAGTTCTCATTCTGGTAGTTGAGAGAGAGAGAGAGAGAGAGAGAGAGAGAGAGAGAGAGAGAGAGAGAGAGAGAGAGAGAGAGAGAGCAGAATTCAGTTAGAAATTAGCTGGTTGCAAATATAAGATATAAAATATTCCTCGCCCAAAGAGAGAGAGAGAGAGAGAGAGAGAGAGAGAGAGAGAGAGAGTACGGTTTTCTAAACCTGCTGAGACTGATTTATGTTAAACCTTCAGAGTTGAACATAAAGTGTAGCTTTAACATAACTGAAGGTGTTAAAAGACAATAGGGTTGAAAATGAGATGTTTCCCCAACTAATTCTTTTATTTTCTTTCTAAGTGGAAAAGTTCTCATTCTGGTAGTTTAGAGAGAGAGAGAGAGAGAGAGAGAGAGAGAGAGAGAGAGAGAGAAAGAGAGAGAGAGAGACCATAACAATAACCCCAAAATTATAAATGGATTAATGGTACTTCTTTCATAACTGAGAGAGAGAGAGAGAGAGAGAGAGAGAGAGAGAGAGAGAGAGAGAGAGAGAGAGAGAGAGAGAGAGAGAGAGAGAGCATAACAATACCCCCCCAAAATTTTAAATGGATTAATGGTACTTCCTTCATAACTGAGAGAGAGAGAGAGAGAGAGAGAGAGAGAGAGAGACCATAACAATATCCCAGAAAGATTGTAAATGAATTTATGGTGCTTCCTTCATCACTGAGAGAGAGAGAGAGAGAGAGAGAGAGAGAGAGAGAGAGAGAGAGAGAGAGAGAGAGAGAGCAGAATTCAGTTAGAAATTAGCTGGTTGCAAACACAAGACATAAAAATATTTCCTGCCTTATAAAGCTACTTAGTGTTAATGTTTATTAATACGAAAAATATGAATGAATATTTGGTTGGAAATTCATCTTTAAAGGATTAATAAGCAAAGATTAGTTGAATGTGCATTATTTCCTAAGCTTACGATTTATTAAAAAAAAGCAAATCTTTTTCGCTTTCGTTGGTCTACGAAGCAAAATGAATGGCTAAATTTCTAGCCGACAGGTAAATTTCTAACTGGAAGAGTATTTAAAAAAAATGTGCAGAAATAGATGAAATTATTCACCTTAACTTTCTTTACTATTTAACGATTACCAACCATCTACTTTAGTAAGTTATAATTGCAATCATGGTGACCAAGGTCATCATAAGAAACTCTGGTGATGTTCTGTTGTTTAAAATCATTAACGTTAATTTAATAGAGGCTATCACATATTGATGTTAAAACAATCTACAAATACTTAATCCTTGCGAATGTCCTTCAGGTGGGGCCGTTTTTTAGATGCTAAAATTTCATAATCACAATTTTATATGCTTCAAGATGTTTTCATTTACGCCGGGAGCGATTTTACATAATTTTATCATCCTCTCCAATTTTACTCACTAAATACAGATGGGCAAGTGATTAGGCTAGTATCTGGACATTTTTACTGAGACGTGCAAAAGGGCTTGCACATGAACTAATGACCAACGTGCTGAAAATATATGAATATTTTCGTCTTTTTAGTTTTTAGCTCTCTCTCTCTCTAAACATAAACATATATATACATATACATATAATATGTATATATATATATTTATATAAGTATATATATACAGACATATATATGTGTATGTATACACATACATATAGGTTCTTATGTATATACATGTTTGCGTGATATATATACATATATATACACACAAACATGTATATACATATGAATCTATATGTATATACATACACACACACACACACACACACATATATATATATATATATATATATATATATATATATATATATGGATACATATATATAGACACATACATATACATATTCAAACTAAAACGTTCAATTTGAAATATTCCAATTACCTCATCAATTACTGTAATTGACCATTACGTAGATTTATCACTGCAGGCCATTTATTACAATGGAAATTAATCAGAGGATATCATGATAACGGGATTCTCCAAGTATTTGCAAACGAATATCAGCTTGTGTTTAATGACTTATGTCCTCACACTTGCTATTTGCTTTACGCTTAGTTCACTATTATTATTATCATCATTATTATTATTATTATTATTATTATTATTATTATTATTATTATTATTATTATTATTATTATTATTACTGTTGTAATTTTTATTACTATTATCATCATTTTTTCTTTCATTATAAATATAACTACTGCTATTATTAATATTATTATCATTAAAATTGTTATTGTTATTATTGCTACTATTATTATCACTAAAACTATCATTATTATTATTATAACTACTGCTATTATTAATATTATTATCACTAAAACTATTTTTATTATTACTACTATTATGATCACTAAAACTACCACTAATATTATTATTATTACTATTACACATAGTGAAAGAATCCATGACAATAACGTAAATAGAAAGTTCAGTGCGTACGAATGTGGTTAAATCTAGTAAGAGTTAAACAGATGATTCTTTCAATCATCTGTTTAATTCTTACAAGGCGTTAGTTGGAATGTTTTCACGTATCATAAAAATCCCAAAACTTGTGTTAAACTTCATTTATAAAACATTTATTTTTTTGATTTTTCATCGATTAAATAAGATTGATTTATAAGCAAAAATCACTATAGCATGAATTTACTTTTCCATGGCTCATAGTTTTAAACTGATTTAATTATTTGTCTTTGATGCAAAATTTACGTTATTTCTTTATGACTGTTGGAATATAACTTTCCGAATTTTTTTATTTTTTATTTTTCTATGCTTTCTTCATAAATCTGAAGTTCATTTCTCGAATTAAGTTTTCTAAATGAATTTTAATGAGTTTCGATTGCTACAGTTGAATTTGCTAGGCCTCTGCAGTATATCGCATATTTTTGCAAACTCTATACCCATTCCTCCTCTCTGACCCAAAAACTCCCTCTCTCTCTCTCTCTCTCTCTCTCTCTCTCTCTCTGTTTCTCGCGTCCGTCCGGATGGGATATTGGTTTAAATCTCTCTCCGTGACTGACAGGATTTTAATGACATTACCATATCCTGAGTCGATCTCGGGTACTTTCTCTCTCTCTCTCTTTCTGCTCTTGATATTGGGCTGACAGTGCGAAGGGTTTTCCAGGAAACTGTGACTTTTATACAAATATATTTCCATCCATGCATGTGCATGTGCAATTCTGTCTACAGTTGTTATAACATATATGTACATATATGTATGTCTATGTATATATGTATGTACAGTATATATGTACATGAAAGTATATTTATCTATATTTATATATGTGTATGTTATATATATTTACACACACACATATATATATATATATATATATATATATATATATATATATATATATGTATGTATATATTTATATTATTCTCTTTCCGCTTCTGTTTTTCCAATCTCTTAAGAACCTTCTATCCCATTAGAGGCGAGCTTGTTCCCTATTTCTTTCTATTTCTGTCGGGTCTGGGCTAGACCGGGGTTTATGTGGTCTGTCCAATCTGGATCTTCATAAAAAAACGAAAAGACTGTTATTTTTATTCAGAAGATGAGCCCTATTCACATGGAGCAAGCCCACCAGAGGGGGCCACTGACTTGAAATTCAATCTTCCAAAGAATAATATGGTGTTCATTCGAAAGAAGTAATAGAAGGCAATGGGAATTACAGCAAGAGGAAATCAGTTATTAGAAAAACACATAAATTAACAAATAAATAAATAAATAAAAATGTAAGATTTTTGTCCGGTTTGTGTAGTCATACAGAAGATTCTATTAATAAGGTGTTACTGAGCTAATGTTATATAAATTAACAGGGAAGATTTTTTTTATCTGTTATTAAAGCTTTCTTAACTTTCTTGCTACGCGGTGTCTGTGCGAAATATTTGATACTGATTATGTTAGCAAATTATTTTCCGTATAACTCTATCACTCTTGTAAAAGTTTCTCCACAGAAAGTGGGCATGGGCAAGTTTCCCTTATAAAAAGACTTTTATAAACATGAGAAGTAAGAATTATTATTATTATTATAATTATTATTATTAAGAATATAATCAGAGAGGGCCAGAAGCAATGAGACACTTTCTTTATAAAAAAAACTTTTGTGATCATGAGAAGTAAGATTCAACAAGTATTATTATTATTATTACTTATTATTAAGAGAGAGGGTCAGAAACAGGGATATATTTTCTTTACAAAAAGACTTTTGTGAACGTAAGAAGTAAGGAGTGTGATTATATTATTATTACTGAAAATGATTGCTGCGTCAGCTGCATTCAGCAATCACTTTCAATACTATCTGTTTGAAAGAGGGTCTACTACCCACATTTAATTTATTATTATTATTATTATTATTATTATTATTATTATTATTATTATTACCAAAGAAATTCACAGACCGAGAGATTTTGCAGATGACAGCCGAGATTCGCATACAAGCAAATATCTTCAAGACACGTACCAAAAAAGAAAGGTCAGAGTGAAATTTAATATCATACACAAAGGTATACCAAAAAATATTAAACTGGATTAACAAATATTTCGGGAAAGAATATATTGTTCAGCTAGGGTATTTCTATTTTTTTTTTTTTTTACCTCAGGATCCCTAACTGGAGATATTCATTTTGAATATGGTAATATCTTTTCGAGGTCTGACATTTGAAACCCCTCCTGTGAAAACTAATATTCGGACGCAAGATGCTTTAAAAAAAAATGACGAAAACAAAATGCTATCGGTGTCAATGCGCGCATGCGTGGATGGGCGAAAGGGACAGGGAATGGAAGGCATTTTGGAATTTGTGTTGCGTAGGAATCTCTGATATTAATTGTTTGGCCGAGTCTTAATTCGTGTGAGCATTGAGAATTTCACACTACGTGAATTTATTTACATTTTAGTTTACGATATTTTATTTTAGAAGGCAATCTTTTCTGCTATTCACATTACGTGAATTGGTATTCAATTATTTTACATCATACTTTAGAAAACAATGGTTTCTGGTACATATTCCAATCGCTGTATTGAACACCGTGTGGATTTATCAAAGTGAATTGAGTGAATGCAACTTAACATGGATGATTTTTTGGAATTAGCTTGAAGAATTTCTTAATTAGCTTTTTATTTATATCTGTTATTTCTGTCTTTCTGCTGATAACTAGAGTTGTTTTGTTGCAAATCTATTTATCGAAAATTACACTTTGCTTTTCAAAGCCCATCTTCTCTCTCTAAAACATTATTTATTCTAATGTAACATTTTCAGAACACTTTATGATTTGATTTACTCTCTGCTGCGAAGATTTGTTTCTTCATATCATTTACATTCCAGATCACGATGAAAGCTTCCTTCAGTCTTATGCTTCCTCTGAAACCTCAATTTTTCCTTTTCTTTGAGATCCTCTAGAAGTTACAACCAAAATTATTCAGCTATTCTTTCACCCAAAACTTGAGCCAGTAAGTGAAATATGTCTGCCAATCCCGTGAGTGTTACAGTTTCTCCCGGTGAACGTATTCGCCTTTTCCTCCTTGTACAATGCCAAGATTCGCAGCAACAGTGAAAGTTTCTTATTTCTCTTACACTGAAGAATCCTGTCTAGTTGCTGTTTTCTTAATCACTCTTGCTGTTCACTTTCGAGCTACAGACGGGAGGAAGAAGGGAGCCAGCAATAACAAGGCTGCCTGAACCGTCTCGTTTTATGAAGTACCGAAGAGCTCTTTCTGGATTAAAATTACGCTCCCTATCAAAATCCAACACGAGAAACCGTTGCCTCACTAAAATAAACGGTAAAATCTAGCTTCCTTATAGCTCTCGAGCGAAGATGCAGTGCATTACTACCATACAACAATTCACCTTGTATTTTACTAATTAATTTATATTTATATTATATTATTGATTTATTTGTCAATTTATTAATTTATTTTTTTTTTTGCTGTCTGTATTTCCTGTTATCTTCTGTAACTTCTTTCAATGAACCCCATCCATATCCTTTTCAAGTTAATGGCCCCTGTAAGCTTGTTCCTCATGAATAGGGATTTATCTTCGGAATAATAATAATAATAATAATAATAATAATAATAATAAAAATAATAAAAATAATAATAATAATAATAATAATAATAATAATAATAATAATAATAATAATAATAATAATAATAATAATAATAATAGGAATTCACTGTCTGGATATCAATGGGAAAATATGACCTATGGAACTTGCGGTCGTATCTGCTTAATAATTGGGTAAAAAATATTTTGAAATATAAAGATTGTTATCCATATATCTCTGATTTTTATTTATTAATTACCCAATGCTTTACCGATCTCGCTAATCTACAAACTTCACTACATAATCCAACATGTGTCTCATTTTCAATGGCATATGGACAGAGCCTTCTCCGCTATTGCAATTAAAAAAACAGCAGTATGAATTTAAAAAAAACTGTTTTTAATAATAATTCGCTCCTCTGTAGTGATCAGTAATCATTTGACGACAGAAGAAAATCGTTTTGAAACATGATACATGACAGAGCCTTCTCCGCTATTGCAATACAAAAAAATAGAAGCACTATCAATAAAAAAAACATTTTTAATCATAATTCACTTCTCTATGGTATTCAGTTATCACTCGACGACAGAAAAAAATCGATTTGGAAACATGATTTTGAAAAATGACAAAGAGTCAAATCTCTGATCAAATTACCTCAGAGTCTTTTCTACTGTTGCAATAAAAAAAACAGTATGAATAAAATAAAACTTTTTGATAATAATTCACTCATCTATAGTGATCAGTAACTACTCGACGACAGAAAAAAAATCGTCTTGAAAGACTTGGGAAAAGAGCCAAATCTCCAATCGAATTACCTGGGGTGGAATTTTCGTGTTCAGAACTGAACGATTCAAATTACGGTTGAGAATAACTTCCCTGAAATGACAGCTGTTTTTCCCCTCTCAGACAATTACCTGGTCGTAATTACAAGTAATTACGAACTGCTTCTTCTTCTTCTTCTTCTTCAGGAGAGAAAATTTGCTTTCCAGATTTCAGGATTTTTTTTTAACTTAGTTTTGGGAGTAAACGAATTAATTTGAAGTAATTGGAGTTGCGGGAAAAGATGACATTGACGATGAGGTTGTGATGAAGATAATGAGGGGACGAGAGAGAGAGAGAGAGAGAGAGAGAGAGAGAGAGAGAGAGAGAGAGAGAGAGCGAGAGAATTATCACCTAGCATGGTACATTATCCCTGTAGTATAACTCGTCTTTTTGGCGAAAAAATCTACTGTAAAAATTTACAATTTTATTACTTATGATGATGATGATGATGATGAGAGAGAGAGAGAGAGAGAGAGAGAGAGAGAGAGAGAGAGAGAGAGAGAGAGAGAGAGAGAGAGAGAAAATCATCAACGAAAATGGTACATCATCGGTGTAATATAACTTCTGCCTTTTTGGCGAAACTGAATTTTTTTGCCCCTTCACATAATTACTGTAAAAATCATTTTTATAACTGATAATGAGGACGTGATAAGGATAATGATATGAGAGAGAGAGAGAGAGAGAGAGAGAGAGAGAGAGAGAGAGAGAGAGAGAGAGAGAGAGTTATCAACTAAAATGGTAAAATATCGGTGATATAATTTTTCTGTCGTTCTAAAGAAACAAAATTTTTTCAACCCCTTCAGATAATTGTAGTAAAAATTCATATTTTTTATGACTGATTGAGAACCGCTTTGTCTAATTATGAGACGTTTAATGCATTCATAACATGCTATGCTCTTTTATAAATATACAAAATAAATAACAAGTATAAGAAATTAAATGCATAAGGAAAACACACACACACACATTATATATATATATATATATATATATATATATATATATATATATATATATATACATATATATATATATATATATATATATATATATATATATATATATATATATATATATATATATATATATATATATATATATATATATATACATATATATATATATATATATATATATATATATATATATATTTTTATGTACATATAGGTATGTATATGTATGTATATATATATATATATATATATATATATATATATATATATATATATATATATATATATATATATAAGTAAGTAAGGCATTCTTTTAAGGAATTTTAACACTGAAAGCACACAAAATTTTAATTTTTCAAAGTGCTATTTATATGGCTGGACAGACAAGTAATATATCATTGAGGTTTTAAAATCCGACAAACGTTTAAATACCCCAGTTTCCTTGAATACTATTTCCGTATATCAGAAACGTTTGTGGCATAAGCAAATCTAAGTCTTATAAGCTTAATTTACGGGCCTTGAAATTTGTACATTTTTCAAATTTACGCACCTTACTTTAAATAAATAGTCTAGATATGATATCTGTGAAAGATACATGCATACATACATACATACATTATATATATATATATATATATATATATATATATATATATATATATATATATATATATATATATATATATATATATATAATTTAGTAGTGAAACCTATACTTGCATAAACACAAGTTATTTAAAATTCTTCACAACTTTATGGAAAAAGGTTTGGTATCGCATGATAGAGCAATTTGATGTCGTAACAGTTAATGACTGAGTCCAAACTAAAGAATTGGTGGAAAATTAAAAATTCTATAAAATACTAAGAAAGTTTCTAAAATATCACAGGTACAACCTATTGAAAGTATAAGATAGAATGTTAGAGGCCTCTCTGTCTGGCTGTCTGTCTGCATATCTCTCTCTCTCTCTCTCTCTCCATAGGTCTCCTCACTGTTGCACAATTGAGAAATACCAAATAATAATTTAACAATTAACAGGTTCAGCTATTTTTTCAGTATTCACCAAGAAATGACAGGTAGTTACTTATAAAGACCCAAAGGCAATAATCTAATAGAATATCATCCTTTGACTTTCTTCATAAGCTGAAGGGATAACAAGAATTTTTAACAATATGTGATCTTTATAAAACTGGGACTTTTTTTGACATATCATATTCTCCTTGTATAGATATCAAATATATGTATTCATGTACATTTTCACTATTATTTTACAGAAGAAGTATGTTTATGTTACCTTTAAGATTCCATTCATGCTTAACCATTTATACATTCTTATAAATACTGTAAGATCACTGGCTGAATTATGCAACGTGGCAACATTGTGTTTTAGCAGACAATACTTTTGTTTTTCCCGCCAAATGCGATGTATAAGGTAGCCAGTGGTCACTGACGAGTGACGAGCATC
Source organism: Macrobrachium rosenbergii (assembly GCF_040412425.1). NCBI lineage: Eukaryota > Metazoa > Arthropoda > Malacostraca > Decapoda > Palaemonidae > Macrobrachium > Macrobrachium rosenbergii. The sequence continues at coordinate 14,873,644 of NC_089746.1, forward strand.
GGATCTCATCCTCCGCTCTCACGTTTGTTTACATTTCCTCATTAAATGGGAGTGGAAAGAATCTACTTTTTCATTCATCACCTTTCAGTATGAAGACATTACATGTCGCAGTGAGACATCACATTACATGGCGCAGTGTTATGTAGCCGCTCCCTTGATAGAGAATTCAATCAGCCGGACCCCAAATTCGAAATTCAAGCAACCGTCATTGCTGTATTCGCCTCTCACCTTGGATCTTACAGTGACTCGGGATATCATCGACAGTATCTGTGGACATTACAGTGTCTCCAGGAGTGATATAGTGTTTGTGAAAGGCAGTGTTAATGTGTTAGTGCAGTGTGATGTTGCGAGACCGCTTCCCCTCGCCAATGCATAAGGCTACTCAAATTTGCCCCCAGCGTTTCCATGGACTGCCCTATTCCTCTCATGCATCGGTAGACACTGAGAGCCCAGAAGACAGCTGTCACTAGCCTATGCCCCGCCCACCACCACCACAAAACACGTACGCACACACTCGCCTCCATTCGCTCGACTTTCCAGCCTTTTTACAGCTTATTTTCAACAGGATCTTTTATTTTAAATACTTCTGGCGCATTTCTTCGTGTACCTACAGAGAATTGAACATTTTCCTTGCACCCTAAAGATCCTAAGCTTTCGTATGATACCCAACTCAATATGGCTCAGCAAGAGGAACAGCTAATAGAATTATTGGATCAGAGAGGAGAGGATCACACGGACGATCCAACGGAAGACGACGGATCCATGCATCCCCCCCACTGCTGATTATGATACCAGCCCCTCCCTTCCTCCTCTTCTTACGCCCAACAGGCCAGGAGGCCGTGATAGTGACATGTTGCACCTCATACATTTTCTTCAAACTTCCAGCTTGCAGGAGGAAGCTCGAAGGAGACAAGAGGAACAGACCTTCAGGCAACAAATGGAGCAATCAAGACAGGAAGATAACCAGCGATTCATGGCTCTGTTTACACTGCTGTCAGAACAGCTGGCATCATCGCAACAGTCTCAGCAACCCCAGCAACCTGACACCACACTGGCACCCCCTGCCACGCCATTAGGAGCCCAACAGTTAAATACACCCATGATTTCTAGCCAGCCTAAGGTCCATCCCCCTCCAATTCTGCAACAAGATGCAACATATCAAGCTTTTCGTCAATGGAGACTTCGTTTTGAGGATTATGCAGCACTAGTTGGACTTGACAGCTTGCATCAAGCAGCCCAGCTGATTCACCTGAGGACCTGCATCTCCCTGGAAGTTCAACGTCTGCTTATGCATACACTAGGCATCCCTCATGACACATCACTTTCCCATACAGAGGTGTTGAATGCACTGCAAAAGCATTTTCACAGTCTCAGAAATGAGGCCTTATGACGCAGAGAATTATTGTCCTGCAAACAGACTGTGGGAGAATCATTTGTAGATTACTATGCACGCCTCAAGGATCTCGCCGATGAAGTGGGTTTATGCACTGGCAACCCCGCTTCCTGCGCTGAAAAGCAGTTGAAAATGGTAATATTGATGGGAGTGAGTGACGAAGAGTTAATACAACGCCTTATAGCCCTCCAACCCTCATCCACCCTCGCACATTTTGTGACTTGCTGCTGCTTCTTCGAGTCTACATGTGCGACTGCATCAGCCATTGCATCCGTCCCTAGCCAGATCAGCGCTGTATCTTCATACAAGAAGAATCAACGACTGCAGAAGAGGAATTCTCATCGATTTCCTGACCTGCGTTCACAACATTCTACTAACGGCAACCCCTGTCAAAACTGCTCTCGCAAGCAAAACTCAGGACAGTGCCCAGCCTCGGGTGCCACCTGCAATAACTGTGGATGCACAGGTCATTGGCCCCGATCTCAGAAATGCCCTGCTAAGGATACCCTGTGCAGTGCCTGCCAGAAATGGGGACACTTCGTGAAGATGTGCCAGTCTACCAAGACAAATCGGACTGGATCTACAGCTTCATCTCCAACACCAAGTGGACATCGGCCCTCATCACCTACCAAGTCAAACTCCAACTGCCGTCTCGTGGGTGCCAATTCAGATAATGAGTCCCCCACACAAGTCACTGTCTCCCTGTCATTCGGTGACATCTCATCACTTCTCCAGCTAATCCCCGACACAGGAGCAGACATTAGTGATTGGCACCATGCACCTGGATGCACTCCACATACCCAGGTCAAAACTTTCACCTCCACCCTTGACGGATGTCGTGACTGCAGATGGATCCCCCATGTCACCAGCCGTGGGATGTTTACAAGCGACACTTTGCCTTGGCAACAAGTCATGTGTAGCGACTATACATGTTCATGAGGATATCCAGACTGCCCTCCCCTCCCGTGGACATTGCCGAGCCCTTGCTATAGTGTCACCAGAATTCCCAAAGCCCATTCTGAAGGTTACACATGTCAACAGGTGTGCCCAGATTCCTGACTCTGCCATGACATCACCTGCAGCTGCTAAGGATTATTTTTTCCGCCATTTCAACGATGTACTCATATCCAAGGCAGATCTGCAGATTCAGTCACTAAAGAAGATGACAGGTCATCCAATGCGGATCCACCTGAAACCTGGTGCTACACCTTTCGCTGTACATACACCCAGGCCCATTCCATTCGCCCTCAGGGATCAAGTAAAAGAAGAACTGGACTCCTTAGTGCAACAAGGAATCATCACGCCCGTAGGCGACGAACCCTCCGAATGGTGCCACCCCATGGTCCTGGTACCCAAGGACAAAGGTGTCCGCATCACTGTGGATTATACCCACTTAAATTCTCAGGTTGCCCGCCCAACACATCCATCGCCTACGCCCCATGACACCATCCGCAACATCTGTCCTACTGTGAAGTATTTCACAACAGCGGATGCCCCCATGGCTATTGGCAGATGGAGTTGGCAGAGGAAGATCGCCATCTAACCACATTCATAACCCCGTATGGAAGGGTTTCAGCACTGCCGTGGCCCGATGGGATTCGCAGCGACGGGTGATGCCTACTGCCTCCGTGGAGATATGGCTCTACAAGGTATTCCCAACTCTGTGAAGGCTATAGATGACATCCTTATATCAGACGAGGATCTCCCTTCCCCCCTGCAACATATAAACCAAATGCTGACCAGGTGCCGTAAATACGGCATTACCCTCAATAAGGAAAAGTTCACTTTAGCCGCCCTTCAAGTTAAATTCTGTGGGTATGTCTTAACACCTGACGGCATCGCAGCAGACCCTGACAAGGTATCTGCCATACGTGACTTCCCCACACCTTCCAATGTCACAGATATCAGGTCGTTTATAGGTCTCGTAAACCAATTTGCTGACTTCACCCCAGATATCTCATCAGCAGCACAGCCTCAACGCCTGCTCATGAGCCCGAAACGCTCATTTATCTGGACGCCTGACCATGAGCAAGCATTTAAAAATGTCAAGAAAGCTCTAACTTCACCACCCGTCCTGGCACCTTTCAACCCAGGCTCGCCTGTGATCCTGCAGACAGACGTCTCACGCTTGTACGGCCTTGGCTATGCCCTACTTCAGGACAACGGCCACGGTCGGATGCGTCTCGTCCAGTGTGGCTCCCGTTTCCTTACGGACACGGAAACCCGATATGCCACTATAGAGCTGGAGCTACTTGCAGTCACTTGGGCCATGGCTAAGTGCCGCCTATACCTGTCTGGACTTCAGCATTTCACTGTGATGACTGACCATCGCCCCTGATTCCTATCCTCAACCACTACACCCTGGATGCCATTGAGAATCCACGCCTGCAATGCCTCAAGATGAAAGTGGCCCCCTACATCTTCACCGCAGTATGGCGCGCGGGGAAACAGCTCTGCATACCAGACGCCCTGTCTTACTCCCCAAGCAGTCACCCCACACCTGAAGATGAGGAAGACTGCACCACCTCAACTGCCCATGTCAGGCGCATCATCACCAGCACTGCCATTTCCACTGACGATCAGGCAACAGGACCCATCATCAAAGAAGACAGGACCCTACAGGAACTCCACACTGCTGCATCTCAGGATCAGGATTACAGTCGCCTCATCCAATATGTCTCCAATGGCTTCCCCACCAACCGCTACGACCTCCACGTCTCTGCCCTCCCGTATTGGAAGCTGCAGGATAGCCTTTATGCAGATGGAGAGTTAGTGCTATATGGACCCAGGATCATCATACCTGCAGCTCTCCGTAGACGCATCTTGGCTCGCCTTCACGACAGCCACCGAGCAATCGAAGCTACTCAACGTCGTGCAAGAAAGACAGTATTTTGGCCAGGCATCGATGCTGACATAAAGGATACAGTAGAAGCTTGCAATGCTGGCCAACAACTTCTCCCTAGTCAGCAACAGGAACCCTACATGTGCGCCGACCACCCGACCCGGCCCTTCGAAAGTGTGTCCGCCGACTTCTTTCAGGTTGCAGGGAAGGCATTCCTTGTTATAGCTGATAGACTTTCAGGCTGGCCTGTGATTGTCCCCTGTGGAAGCGACACAACTGCAGCTAGAGTCACAAGAATGTTTTGTGTCTACTTCCGTGAAGTTGGTGTCCCACTCCGCTTACGGACGGACGGAGGACCCCCATTCTCCAGCCAAGACTTCAAGAGATTCACCGAATGCTGGGGAGTCAGCCATACCATCACTTCCCCGCATTACCCTCAGTCCAATGGACATGCGGAAGCAGCAGTAAAAGCAGCCAAACATCTAATTATGACTACAGACCCATCTGGAAATATAGATTGCGAAGATTTCGATAGAGGACTGCTGGAGCTTCGGAACACTCCAACCCCTGCTGGATGCTCCCCTGCGCAGATTCTCTATGGCCACCCTCTCCGCACCTGTGTTCCGGCCCACCCGTTATCATTCACGGAAGAGTGGCAAACTAAGACTGAGGATTACGACTGTCGTACTGCTGCCCGCGTCGACCAAGCTGCAAGCTGCTACAATTCTCATGCCCACCCTCTAACCAGGCTCACCATTGGCCAGCAAGTCAGGATACAGGACGCCAAGACGCTACGATGGGACAAGGTTGGCATCGTGATGGGTCATGGCAGGTCAAGACAGTAAGCGGTGCACCTTCCTAGTGGCTGCGTTTGGTTCCAAAACAGAAGGCATCTACGCCCAGTGCCTAACATGAATGATGACCCTTTCCCCCAAGTCCCTGCAGCCCCTTGCTTCGGCCAGGAAAACGGGCCATCACTCAGCACCCCCCGTGCCCCTCGTTGTTTACCCCGACTCGCTGAAAGAAGTCCATGTTCCGCTCGAGACGGTGCTACGAGCGTAAAGGGGGGAGGAGGTGTATAGATATCAAATATATGTATTCATGTACACTTTCACTATTATTTTACAGAAGAAGTATGTTTATGTTACCTTTAAGATTCCATTCATGCTTAACCATTTATACATTCTTATAAATACTGTAAGATCACTAGCTGAATTATGCAACGTGGCAACATTGTATTTTAGCAGACAATACTTTTGTCTTTCCTGCCAAATGCGTTTGTTTACGTCTCTTCATTAAATGGGAGTGGAAAGAATCTACTTTTTCATTCGTCACCTTTCAGTATGAAGACATTACATGTCGCAGTGAGACATCACATTACACTCCTTAATAATTACTTAAAGCGCCCGTGCATGATAAAGCATTACATTCCAGCTCACTGCTCTCTCTCTCTCTCTCTTCCCAACGCAGACTTTCTCTGACTCATGCATAAGGAGAACAGCTTCATATAAAAAATCAATGCTCAAACTTGCAACAAGCTTTGGAAATCGGGTTTGAGCGGACGTTGCTGAATGTGGCATGGGATACCAATACAGTTAGGGAGTGTTGTGTATTCCCACCTCACTATATTACATTGTCCTGTAGCAATTACAGAAGTGACATATCTTCTCCAGCATAAAACAATTTATTAAACATAAAATAAATCCATAACTCTTTTGAATATATATCGTGACTTTGGCTTCTGTTACTCACGTTTATGTTTTTGTCTGTTGACGTTTGCTAATGTGAGTTTAAGCTGCTGAATCTACATAAGTTTCTTTCAATGTAAAGACTGGACAGAGGCCGATATATTTTCTGCACAGCAATTAAGGGATAATACACAAATTCTCTCTCTCTAAAAAAAAATATATATATATATATATATATATATATATATATATATATATATATATATATATAGTATATATATATATATATATATATATATATATATGTATATATATACACACTACATACATGTAAGTATATATATTTATATAAATATATATATATATATATATATATATATATATATATATATATATATATATATATATATATATATAGAGAGAGAGAGAGAGAGAGAGAGAGAGAGAGAGAGAGAGAAAGAAACTGGTAAACCTAATAAAAAAACCCTACTCAAAGCTCCCCTTTTACAGCTCTCATTTTCGTAACATTTTACCAAACCCGTGCCACCATTTATCGGCCTTCTTCCTTACCTGTTTTGTCGTACCTGAGAGTCTTCCCCTTCTCATTCCCCGCTCACCCCACTCCCGCCCCGCCGACCCAAGGCCCCCTCCCCTTCAACTGGATCATAAAACTGCTCCGTGGGTTAGGCCTCAGCCCAGTCGTATTTTCATTTTACTGCCAATTTCGAGGCCTACAGGTTATACTGCCACCTGTGTTCGGACTCTTAGGCCTAACGGGAGTAATGAATTCGCCGGAATGTCCTTCATGAGTATGGAAGGCAGTTTCCCAGGACAGGTCTAAGGTGACAGAACGCCTTCTAACCGGGAAATATGAACGCTTTTTCCCATTTAACCTGTTAATGCAGTTTAAATGTGTCTGGGGAATAGGAGGTTAAACAGTTCATGCTAATATATTAGCAGACACACAGACCTGTGCATACATTTTGTGTATATTATACAGAAATATGTATGTATATATATATATATATATATATATATATATATATATATATCTACTATCACTTTTATAGACAAATTCTAATAGCCACAATGCCCTATTAACTTCTCGAATTCTTCGCGCTTTTTTGGATATGCTTGTAACTACGAAGCCGAAAATATCCAGACGGAAGACAGGTCGGCAACGTGACCTCCTTGTGGATATGGTAATACGGGTTCGATTCCCGACCGACATTCACAGGCTCTTCAATTTCTTCCGTCTGGATATTTTCGGCCAGTTACAAGCATATCCAAAAATACAAGAATCTAAGAAGTTAAGAGGGCATTGTGGCTATTACCTGATAGCAATATGCATATATATATATATATATATATATATATATATATATATATATATCAGGCAACACAACCACAGACAAATTTTATATGTATGTACATAGGGAGGAGGGAGGAAAGGATCACAAGAGCGCAAATGACCTCATCACCTGCATTAACGCACCCTTGATTGCACAGGTAATCATTTCATCAGACATCAATTCTGATTCTGGAGATAATTACCATTATCGGAGCTGATCTGTACCGTTCGGGAATTACGCTAATCGCCAGTGATTGCTCGCACCGACTTGCCAGGTTAACTGGTTCGCTGTGATCTTCGGTAAAATTACCTGACAAGTTGGTGTCGGAAAGAAAAGACGATGAAGATTTTGAAAATGGATGACAAGAAGATTAAGATAAAGGCAGCGAAAAGAGCAAGTGGAGCGGTTGGACAGCAAGACAGAGATCCAAAAAATAAAGGAAAAAGTATAAGAATCTAAAAGTGGAACTGGGAGAAAACCCCACAGTTGCACTAAGAAGTAAGGGTTAGAGAGGTTGGAAAGCAAGGTCGAAGAGATTAAGCAGGAATGGAGGTACAATGAAGTGGGTGTAGCTAGCAAGCACCCGTTAGTAATGCATACAGTACGCCACGTGAGGTGCACTGACGGCACAGATATCCTACGGAGTTAGTGACAATAATGAGTGAATTAGACCCAGAATTAGAAAACGGTGGCGATAGGTAAATGGCCAGTTGAAGGGAGAATAAATGAAAATACTAAGAAAACACTGATGATAATGTGAAGAAGAAGAAGAAGAAGAAGAAGAAGAAGAAGAAGAAGAAGAGGAAGAAGAAGAAGAAGAAGACAGTGATAAAGATGTTATGGTAAAGTAAGCCAAGAATAAACACTAGACTAGAAGGAGGTGATTTGTATCAAAACGAACCAAGAAAAGAATATGAGATAGAACACAATGATAATAATTTTCCCAACATACGATAATCAACATTTTACCCCGTACGTTTGTCCGTCACTTCCCTTCATTAATATTAATTTTATAAGTATCAGATTCTAGTTAATATATGTAGACATACAGTATGTATGTATATATAATATATATATATATATATATATATATATATAACATATATATATATATATATATATATATATATATATATACATACATACTGTATATGTATATATATATATATATATATATATATATATATATATATATATATATATATATCTTATATAAATGTGTGTGTACACATGCACACACACATATATTTAAGAGTACTCCCTTATTCATACATTTCTGTAAATTGTAAATTACAGTTTGTACATTTTGTAAATTTGACTTAACGTAATTACTTATTTTCCCAAGTTAGAATCTTGTAATGAACAACTAGTCTGTTATTGTAATCATCTCTCTCTTTTTCTCTCTCTCCTCCTCCTCCTATTATGTAAACACTGGGCAATATATATATATATATATATATATATATATATATATTATATATATATATATATATATATATATATATATATATATACATATACTTCTGATACCAGCTGTATATAGTTATATATATATATATATATATATATATATATACAACTGTTTCCCGAGAGCTCCCTCTCCCCTCTAGCATAAACTAAAATTAATATGGACAAAAACAAAAGTAATTCAGAACAGGTATTTATTTAAGTTTATCTCTGAGTACCGTATTTAATATTTTGTGTGGCCTCCATCTGCCTGTACTACAGCCTGCATTCTTGAGGGGTATGATTTCAGCATATCACAAAAAGCTGAGACTCAAACTCCATTTCCTGAGCACTTTGGTCACCTCTCTTCGAACGTCGAGGCTTGGTATAATCATAGTTCACTGATGCTTCAACACGATCCTTTAAGATACCCAATGTTTTCACACACACTAAGGTCATGGGAGCTACCTGAAATCCACTGTTTCAGAAGCAGCTCCTGTGTCTGAAAGCCTTGAAACATGGTGCCTTATCATGCAAAAATGTGACTTCTTCAACAGATAACACATTTTCAGGATCTCTGAGGAAAGGAAATACTCCACCAGTAAGCACAGTTTCTCTGGAGTATTCGCCATTCCATGACTGTCCTTTTTCTTTGATGATCCATTAACTGTTTGGCTGTGAAACAGAGAAAAATTCCCAAACATTCAGGAAATTTCAGCAACTTGGCAATAGCACCGTCATCAATACCATCAAACTTTGCAGCCCAAATGATGTCATTTTTATGACTTGGCTCCTGACTGTGTAAATGAAGAATTCTTCTGATGCAGCAACATGGAGAAAGTCAGCTTCATCCCAATCTTTAAGAAATGAACCACAAAACCATGCACGGTCTTCTCTCTGTTGCTGAGTGATGTTGGGCTTGCTGATAACATGAAATGGCTTGATACCAGATTTTTTCAGCTCACGATATACAGCACTATAACTTCTTTTCTTTCCCCTTTCTGTTTTTAGTTCAGGCGCCAATTTACATAAAGGCTTTCTTGGTCTACCCACTGCCTCAGCTATGATGTCTTTTGACTCCTGAGAAAGGGTTTTTGTTTCCAGTTCAAGCGCTAATTTACATAAAGACTTTCTTGGTCTACCCACTGCCTCAGCTATGATGTCTTTTGACTACTCAGAAAGGACTTCAGGCCTTCCAAGATTCTCACTCTTTTCGCGATGACAATCATACAGATTTTTGTTCCAGTTTCTTTTAACAAAGGATTCATCACTTTTAATGTACTTAGCTATCCAGGAACGTGAAATGAAGGATGCACCAGCATCTCTGGCCTCTCTGAAGGTTATAGCCCAGATTCAGTCAATCCATCTGATTTCCTCCGAGTTGTTAGCCATGTATCTAACTCCGTCACTCAGTTTGAAAATACAAGAAATGTAAAATGAAAAATAGCTTAATAGAAACTTAAAATAATGTACTTGGAGATAAGCTATAGCAGAAAACTTCATAACTTTCCATTTGTTCTGTGGAGGGGGGCTAATTTCAGAAACACCCAGTATATATATATATAAACACCCAGTATATATATATATATATATATATATATATATATATATATATATATATATATATATATATATATATATATATATATAATATATATATGTATATATGTATATATCATGTTCTTAGTGGCAAGCACTTAACTGGTTAAACCACTAGCCTTTTGCCAGTATCTATATAAAAAAAAACTTCTTTAGTCAATATACAAGTGTATTCACTTGTTTGTTTATGTACGTATGGGCTCCTGTACAGCACAAACAAGAACATCTTCAAGGGTTACCATGGCAACGGATGACGCCTTCCTCATAAAATACATTACCTGCAATTAATTCAGCCCACCTGTTTCCTGCCCAGGTGGTAATTAGGTATTCCAACTTGGGTATAATGAGTGTTTGGGCCATTTAAGAGAGGGTATGGTGCCCAAGGCGTTTACAAAATAGGAGGAGGAGGAGGAGGAGGAGGAGGAGGAGGAGGAGGAGGAGGAGGAGGAGGAGGAGGAGGAGGAGGAGAGAGAGAGAGAGAGAGAGAGAGAGAGAGAGAGAGAGAGAGAGAGAGAGAGAGAGAGATGATTACAATACCAGACTAGACTTTATAGTGTTAAGCATTACAAGATTCTAACCTGGGAAAATAAATAATTACGTTAAGTCAAATTTACAAAATGTACAAACTGTAATTTACAATTTACAAAAATGTATGAATAATGGAGTACTCTTAAATATAAGCGAATGAAATGTTTATGGTAAATGCAGGACCCTAAATTGTATATATATATATATATATATATATATATATATATATATATATATATATATATATATATATATATATATATATATATATATATATATATATATATATATATATATATATATATATATATATATATATATATATATATATTTTATATATATTTCCCTATATTATTTTTACAATTTCCTGAGGTTATATGATTTCTAGAGATTTTTACAGGCCGGCAACGGAAACTTTATTTATTTGGCCTTGGAGTTCTGACTTACGTAAAGGGAAATCGTAAAAAACAGAGAACAACGGATGATTTTAGGAGCTGACTGCTCTAATTCATAAGGAAGTGTTACGTAAACACTTAGGATATATTAAGGAATTATATTTACAAAAGAAAAGCATTAGAAGGGAAAATGTGTAATTGAATTGTTAAAGGGCTTGCAACACCTGAAGATCCTCCTACTGGAGTCTTGAATAAGGGCAAGGCACAGCCCAAGATGAGTCCACTGCGAATAGGTCCCTCTGCAAGAGAGATTTACACATTACACGAGAGTAAAGGAAAATATAACACAGAATATGACTTGAGTCTGCACTGAGGGTGCCAAGGGCTCAAGGAATAACTGAACACTTTACACTGGAACAAGAAACACTGCAAAAGGCACTGAACAAATGACACAGGGATGAGAAAACAATACTGGCACTCGGTAACACTTCGAAAGGGCAAACTATCGTGACTGAAAAGGCCTCCACTCGTACTTTACCTTAAGGGTGGGGCGGTTATCGGGACTCTGGCGTAGAATGACGGCGGGAGTTCACACACGTGACATCGTATTCAGGTTCCTGGGTAGGTCCTTTCGAGGATGACTGCAGTATTGGGTCCGTGGTTGGAGGTGGACTGTAGATCGGAGCCTGAGTTCGAGGAGGAACTGTAGTACTGGGTTCACGTCAGGAGTCTGGTGTGGACATCTGGGTGGAAGGGTGGAGGGTGACCTCTCAGCATCTTGTATCGCTCGCCCGCGTGTATGGCTAACTGCAAAGATGTCGTTGTTGTTGTTGTCGTTTCAGATTTAGCTGGCCTTGTGCCAGCACGGGCTCTTGCTCCTAGAGCAGCCCGTAACTCTATGTTGATGAGTCTGTGAGATGGGTAGGTTAGATGAAAACTTTATTATGATGCATGAAAGTGATTTTAGTGGGGGTTAAAGATGTCTCTGTCCAAGGCCCTTTCAAGGCCGCTGTCCAGAGTAGGGGCCACAGTAATGGGCCTACGTGGAAGCGGGCTAAGGATGTGTCACTGGTCCAGGTGTTCCGGCCAACTGCTTGTATTCCCCAGGGTATTCCCGCGGAAAGACAATCCAGCCAACCCAATCTGCCTTCGGAAAGGTTTTCTTAAGTAGCTTAGTTGAACTAAGCTGCTTAAGGGAGTGACAATCAGCCTCTCATCCTCGACTTTATTTACCGTGCCTTCTGAATGATCGTCCCAGGTAAAAAGGGGGATAGATCGGGATGTCGATAATGTTAATGTGTTGGTGACTAGGTCAATTGGGTCGCATGTGCAGCGACGAATTTACTCTCAATAGCTTAAGGCAACTACGGGCCGGCTTTCAGCGATTACTTTACTTTCGATACCTTCAAGGGTAAACTAAGGAAAGCTGAATGGCCGCCATGCTAAGACTTCTCGATAACTATAATAATATACAAACATACACAATACATACACACACACACACATATATATATACATAAACAAACAGGGGCGTCATTTGGGGGGCTGGGGGGGTCAACTGCCCCCCAAAAGCCTCAACTTGGCCCCCTCACCCCCAAGCCCCAAGAAGTAACAACATGTTTTCTTTTTAAATGTGCAATCATAAATCTATAAAATTTCTCAGAAATATTATGTTTCTTGACCTTTGTCTGTCTACTAGCTACCAGCGATGATGACAAAACACATAGTAGTGGGAGTATATAATTTTTGCTGAAATACCTTGCTCATGTGGCTTCAAAAACACACAAAATAGCGCAAAAAAAAAAAAAAACTCAGCTGATTAGGCTCGCTTCGCTGGCCAAACCGTCTTTGCCGCCCCCTCAACAAAAATCTGAAATGACTCCCCTGAAAGACAAGTATCAATATCAGGAAGATTACTAACAAACATACAAACATGTAATTCTTGAAACAATTATTCATCATTCCTTCCATATCATAACACATTTTTATTCCTCCCTCTTTCTTAGTATTTTAATTTTTCAAGGGATGCATATGAGTTCTTTCATACAATTAACAAGATTTTTTAACTATTTTACCAAAAATAACTCAAACCTACAAACTATATTCGTCTGCATATCTGTATGTTTCTCTAAGACAACAGCGGCAACTGTCTTGTTGAAGTTAATAAAAATTCCTTTGAAACTATTGTCGTTTTGAGGTTCTTCCCCTCCCCCGACAACCTCCCCCCTCTCTCTCTCTCTCACAATTGTGAAAATACTATGAATTCATCCATGCTCTCTTTGTGATACTATCACGCTCTCTCTCTCTCTCACACACACACAATTGTAAAAATACCATGAATCCATTCATGCTCTGATACTCTCATGCTCTCTCTCTCTTTCTCTCAATTGTGAATATACCATTATTCTATGCATGCTCCCCTTTTGACGCTGTTATGCTCACTTTCTCTTTCTTTCTCAACATCCATGCTCCCCTAGTGATACAGTTAAGGTCTCTCTCTCTCTCTCTCTCTCTCTCTCTCTCTCTCTCTCTCTCTCTCAGAAGCAAGATGAGTAAAAGTTCAAAGGATCTTCAAAGTAAATGAGGCACACTGCGTAGGATCAGAATTACAGAACTGTAAACAGACTGTACTTTCTCGGAAGGAAAGTTTGGAAAGCTCCCAATTAATACTTAATTAGGGGGAAAGTATTAGAAAGTTTTAATTGAAACTAATCTTGTCAAGCCTATCATTTTCCCTTCGGTTTGAAGAAAGGATGAATTTTTCTTACTTTCTCCCGTGTATTTTTACTTAAGAGACATCGTTTATAAATTAAAGAGTACTGGAGTGTTTTATTAAACATGATAAAATCATCGGATTTTCATTATTTGATATAATTTTATCATGTTTATGAATTGATAAAACATTATAATGAACTTCATCTCGGCAGGCTTTCACAGTAAATAAGGGTTTCCAAGCATTTTTTGTCAACCTTCTACACTGAAGTTAGGTGTTGCCTTTGATACTGTCATTCATGCACCTACACTTTTACCCTTACCAGTCCTAATTCTGTTACCTACCAAAAATATAGTATACATAGAAGGTTAAGGTTTATAACTATATATATATATATATATATATATATATATATATATATATATATATATATATATATATATATATATATATATATATATATATAAACACGTATATGTACATGTATGTATATGTATATATATATATATATATATATATATATATATATATATATATATATATATATATATATATATATATATATATATATATATATATATATATATATATATATATATATATATATATATATATATATATATATATATATATATTTCAAAACATATATATCTAAATACATTTATATACATATTTATATATTTTATATTTACTTATTATGTATATATATATATATATATATATATATATATATATATATATTTATATATATATATATATATGTGTATATATATATATATATATATATATATATATATATTTATATATATATATATATATATATATATATTTATATATATATTATATATATATATATATATATATATATATATATATATATATATATATATATATATATATATATATATATATATATAATTACGCAAACATATATATTTAAATATATTTATATACATACTTATATATTATATTTACTGTACTTATTATATGTATATATATATATTCATAGAAATCTGATTAAGAAGTACTTTATGATAATTTTATTTAAGAGATTATTAAAACATTTTGACAGCCTTCCATTTCAAACATGCATGCTTTTGAATTTCTGAAAACTGTTACATTGTACTTTGATTGAGAAACTACATATCAAAATACGCTTAAACATTAATCATATTCTGTATGTACAAACACACGCGCATACACACTTGTATTCTTTAGTGTTACAATAAACAAATGCAACAAAGACTCATTACTTATTGTTATGAAGAGCTGTACTGCTTATTCCATTTCCTTTCCTTTTAATTCAATTTTAGAGAATATAGTTACTGAAGTTTCAACTTTAACAAACAACCAATCGCTCTTGGGATGGAAAGACTACCTTTCCATGATTATGTTTAAGTAAATATAGGTGTTGTTATTGTCAAATAATACCTACAATGTCTTCTTTGATTGTCTCTACTGATTCAATGTACAACATAAAAAAGGAAGACAAAATTAAATGAATTAAAACTTAAAAAGTAATATCTAAAGTAGGTGAAAATATGGATTTAAATCTCCAGTTGTACTTACATTTTTATCTATTTATTAATTTGTTAATTAATTTTCTTTCTTATTGTATTTCCCTTTACCTCCTCTTAATTCTTCCTAATGAACACCATAGTATTCTTTGGAAGTTTGAATTTCAAGACAATGGCCCCAGTGGTGGGCATGAATAGGGTTCATCTGAATAATAATAATAATAATAATAATAATAATAATAATAATAATAATAATAATAACCTCAGAGTTAATTATACTTATTAATTACCACTAATCATTTTGCAAAGTATATTAATTATGATTCATAACCTTTCAGGGGTTATATGGCTAAAATTATCCACCGAACAGCACAAAACACTGAAACAATTACTGTGATTTCTTTATCCAGGTAAGGCACCCCATCACAAACCTTACCTGGTTTAATACACATTAATATACAAGTCCTCCTTCGTTCCTTTGCTTCCACTCCCATTCCCATTCCCGCCGTCGACGTCATCGTAAAGAGAAGGCGGGTGCATCGACACGTAGGACTGCCCTCCATGCATCGACAAGTAACTGTGATCGCGTATCGATTCGTACACTTGTCGACCAGGTTCCGACTCATAAATGAATTCCTCGTCCACTGGTGACATGGGCGGAGTACCTCTGGGTCGACTCGTGGAACCTCCTGAGTTTGGCTGCTTCGCTAGATCTGGATCCTTCGAAGTTTGAGGGACTCTCAGGGACTTGTTCCAGAAGTAGATGAAGACTCCCGTGAGTAGGATGATGATGAGGACTAGCAGCCCGATCACGACGGATTTGATGTGGTGTTGGGACGAGCTTAAGTCTGGAACTGGATGAATGTTGATGGTTTTGGGTGCGGAGTTCGACATGTAAGCAATATGAGACTTAGAAATTTAATGTATGTATATTTTTATATATATATATATGTATATATATATATAGAATATAAACATATTCATATGTATATATATATATATACATATATATATATATAATATATATATATATAATATATATATATATATATATATATATATATATATATATATATAAAAATGAATTTCTGTTGCATTACCCTGACATTTCGTATACACAAACGTAGAGCTACAAATGTTTAATATCCAGTTCGATCTACCTCGGAAATAATCCCCTTCGATAATATTTCCTAGATAGAGAGCATTAGATATTAAACGACATTTGTAGCTTAATGTTTGTGTGTGTATATATATATATATATATATATATATATATATATATATATATATATATATATATATATATATATATATATATATATATATATATATATATATATATATATATATATATATATATATATATATATATATATATATATATATATAGTATATATGTATATATATATATATATATATATATATATATATATATATATATATATATATATATATATATATATATATATATATATATATATACACGAACGAGGTCAAGAAAACTGAGGTCATTTACGAGAATAAGCAGACATGACTGACTGACCTCCTGAAGACCTCGGGTCACACCAGGTCAGCATTCCAGTTCCTTGCAGCTGAACAGACTGAATTCGTATTTGAAATTCATCCTTGTATTTCGTCAGGATGAGGACTAATCGGCCATCAACCGTAATCTGAAAAGCGTTATTATTATTATTATTGTTATGGCGTCTTTTTTCTAAATTATTTCTTTTTAGCCTAAATATGAACATTGGCCAAATTTCATTAAGCAATAGTACCGAAGAAAAAAAAATTATTCGAAGAACTGAAAAGACATTATAAAATTATTATTATTATTATTATTATTATTATTATTATTATTATTATTATTAATGCGATATCTGTCAATTCATGTTATCTTAGCATTTGATTACTATTATTTGAGAATTCATGAAAATTAGTTTAAAAGTAACAAATATAAAAGTCACATAATATTTGTATATGTGAAGTCGTATGAAATCTCATCAGCAAGTTTGGTCTGCTGTACGTTGCCCTAGATATTATATCTCTCATACATCTCTCACACAGTTGTTTTATGCCGCATCTCTCATGCAGTTGTTTTATGCCATATCTCTCATACATCTCTCATACAGTTGTTTTATGCCACATCTCTCATACTGTTGTTTTATGCCATATCTCTCATACATCTCTCGTACAGTTGTTTTATGCCATATCTCTCATACATCTGTCGTACAGTTGTTTTATGCCATATCTCTCATACATCTCACATACAATTTTTTATGCCATATCTCTCATACATCTCTCATGCAGTTGTTTTATGCCACATCTCTCATACATCTCGTATACAGTTGTTTTATGCCATATCTCTCATACATCTCTCGTACAGTTGTTTTATGCCATATCTCTCATACATCTCTCGTACAGTTGTTTTATGCCATATCTCTCATACAGTTGTTTTATGCCATATCTCTCATACATCTCTCGTACAGTTGTTTCATGCCATATCTCTCATACAGTTGTTTTATGCCATATCTCTCATACGTCTCTCATGCAGTTGTTTTATGCCATATCTATCATACATCTCTCATACAATTTTTTTATGACATATCTCTCATACATCTCTCGTACAGTTGTTTCATGCCATATCTCTCATACAGTTGTTTTATGCCATATCTCTCATACAGTTGTTTTATGCCACATCTCTCATACATCTCGCATACAGTTGTTTTGTGCCATATCTTTCATACATCTCTCGTACAGTTGTTTTATGCAATATCTCTCATACATCTCTCGTACAGTTGTTTCATGCCATATATCTCATATATCTCTCATACAGTTGTTTTATGCCATCTATATACGTCAGCAAAAATATATGTAACATTACAGTTTATGTAATGCTTTTGTATTTGCTGTATACACATATTATTTTGAGACAAAATTTTGATGTAAGAAATAAGTGCCTGGAGAATATCAATATTCTGACATATATCTATGAAAAATGTTTGTTTAAAAGAATGCCTTTTGCGTTTTATTATATAAAGAGGAGAATGCATTTCCACATGCTTCTCAGGTTGCCGAAAATACCAACCTGGGTAACTACGGTTGCCCCTTCTAAATATGGTTGACCCTTAACCAAAATGGCATAGACAAACTTTAATACAATTTTTCCACTGAAAAGGTTTCGGTCTTATAGCTTACCAAAGATGATCCTAAACAGCGAATATTTTCACATTTCACATCGTAAATTTTCTCGTTGTTATACGAAGCATTTAATTATAGGATAACTGTAGCCACAGGAAGGGGTCATTTTGTAAACAAGCATTTCCTGTTATGCCAGTGACAATATGAATCACATCTTTTTTTTTGGACTTGTGTCTCGTCGTAGTTATCTATCATGAGAGCGGGTTGATAGATCTAAAATGATAGTGAGTTTCGTTTTTTTTTTTTTATGAAATCAACGACAACTGATCGTGGTTTTTAGCTTATGGTATTGATGAAATCACTGACAACTGATCGTGAGTTTTTAGCTTGATGTTGATGAAATCATTGACAACTGATCGTGAGTTTTTAGCTTCTGATGTTGATGAAATCATTGACAACTGATCGTGGTTTTTAGCTTCTGATGATGAAATCATTGACAACTGATCGTGATTTTTTGATGAAATCTTGACAACTGATGTTTTTTAGCTGAAATCATTGACAACTGATCGTGGTTTTTAGCTTCTGATGTTGATGAAATCATTGACAACTGATCGTGAGTTTTTAGCTTCTGATGTTAATGAAATCATTGACAACTGATCGTGGTTTTTAGCTTTTGATTTTGATGAAATCATTGACAACTGATCGTGGTTTTTAGCTTCTGATGATGAAATCATTGACAACTGATCGTGGTCTTTAGCTTCTGATGTTGATGAAATCATTGACAACTGATCGTGGTTTTTAGCTTCTGATGTTGATGAAATCATTGACAACTGATCGTGGTTTTTAGCTTTTGATGTTGATGAAATCATTGACAACTGATCGTGGTTTTTAGCTTCTGGTATTAATGAAATAATTGACAACTGATCGTGGTTTTTAGCTTTTGGTATTAATGAAATCATTGACAACTGATCGTGGTTTTTAGCTTTTGGTATTAATGAAATCATTGACAACTGATCGTGGTTTCTAGCTTTTGGTATTGATGAAATCATTGACAACTGATCGTGGTTTTTAGCTTTTGATGTTGGTGAAATCTTTGACAACTGATCGTGGTTTTTAGCTTCTGATGATGAAATCATTAACAACTGATCGTGGTTTTTAGCTTCTGATGTTGATGAAATCATTGACAACTGATCGTGATTTTAGCTTCTGATGTTGATGAAATCATTGACAACTGATCGTGGTTTTTAGCTTCTGATGTTGATGAAATCATTGACAACTGATCGTGAGTTTTTAGCTTTTGATGTTGATGAAATCATTGACAACTGATCGTGGTTTTTAGCTTCTGGTATTAATGAAATAATTGACAACTGATCGTGGTTTTTAGCTTTTGGTATTAATGAAATCATTGACAACTGATCGTGGTTTTTAGCTTTTGGTATTAATGAAATCATTGGCAACTGATCGTGGTTTCTAGCTTTTGGTACTGATGAAATCATTGACAACTGATCGTGGTTTTTAGCTTTTGATGTTGGTGAAATCTTTGACAACTGATCGTGGTTTTTAGCTTTTGGTATTGATGAAATCATTGACAACTGATCGTGGTTTTTAGCTTTTGATGTTGGTGAAATCTTTGACAACTGATTGTGGTTTCTGGTTTTGATGTTGATGAAACAACTGAAGATTTTTAGATCTTGAGTTCTGAAAGTAGATATCGAGTACAGTCTGAAAATATTTTACTAGTTGTTGACCTGAAGATCAGTCTGATCAATTTTACCAGATGTTGAACTGAAATCACTGATTGAAAACCGCTAATATGAGATATTTATTTATTACTTGTCATTTTTTTTTCTTTTTAATAAGTGAGCTCTTATTTCTATATTTCCCATAACCTTCTGTTACTCCTTTCTAACGAACTCCACAATATTCTTTGGAAGCTTGAATTTCAAATCAATGGCTCCTGTGATGGGCTTGTTCCACATGAATGGGGTTCATCATATGAATAATAATAATAAAAATAATAATAATAATAATTCGGATTAAAGCTTAATACTTTTGTTTTCCTTTTCCTTGATATATCTGCCAAAAGTAACATTTTTCTAAAAAGTGCGTGTCTGAATTACATATTCGTTCATTCATCTACAAACACGCAAGAAATTAAGACACTGTTCTAAAAGGTGCGTTTCTGAATTATCTATTCATTCTCTCATCTATAAACACGCAAGGAATTAAGAAATTTTTTTTAAAAAGTACGTTTCTGAATTACCTATCCATTCTCACATCTACAAACACGCAAGAAATTAGGTAAGATATTTTTCTAAAAGTACCTTTTTGAAAGGTGTGTCATTCTCAAGCTGGACTTCGACCCAATTCCCTTCGGGGAGGGCCACGCCCGTCATATCAACATAAACTACGTCGTAGGATTCAACCACCAGAGGCTTCAGCAGCAATGAAAATCCTTGAAGGGAGTCGCCAGGCTTGAGAAAGAAGGACCTCCTTCGGAAGGTGATGGGAGCAACGAGAGTTGTCGAATTCTGCACGCAAACTGCGAAAGGAGAATGAAATGCGAGGAAAAATCAGCAGCATTTGATCTGTGAAAAGAGAATGAAATTTAAGGAAAAAAGGAGCAACATTTTATCTTTAAGTTTGCTCGCTATCAAAGAGCAATTTCTTGAACATTTGAATAGACTTGATGTGTAATATTTTGCCTGAAGTAAAAGAATGAAATGTGAGGAAAAAAGGAGCAACATTTTACATCTGAAAAGAGAATGAAATGTATGAAAAAGATGAGTAACATTTTATCTTTGAGTTTGCTCGCTATCAAATAACAAGTGTAACATTTTCCCTGAAGTAAAAGACAAATGTGAGCAAAAATGAGCAACATTTTATATCTGAGTGTGCTTGCTCTTAAACAGCAAGTTCTAGAATATTTGAAAAGATTTGATGTATAATATTTTGAAGTTAATAAAAATTTGTATCTTACTAATTCTGGCAATGTGAGGCAATTTTTTATTGGTGTTTATATGTTTACTAGATTTTTAACTGGCATTTAATCGTTTCTATTACATCAGCTCAGCGTTTAGAATAGACATAATAATAATAATAATAAATAATAATAATAATAATAATAATAATAATAATACTTTATTTCGACCATCAATTCATATGCAGTATTTTGCAAAATAGTGGTGGTGCCAAGGGGCTACAATTTGAATTCATTACTAAAGAAACACATTTACAAAAAAAAAAAAAAAAATACAATGATCAAAACCGAAGTGCAAATTCCACCCAGAGATTCAGTAGACAAAAAAAAAAAAAAAAAAAAAAAAAAAAAAACTTGAACCGACTTACCTGCGCGTTCACAGCCGAAAACCAGATCAGCCTGAGTTCTGTGATTCCAGGTCAGGGTCAGTGGGGGTTGCAAAGGCGCCTTCTTCCACGTGGGATTATAAAAATCAATGGGTAACTGTTGCCCTAAAGTAACCCTCATCTGGGAAGCGCACAAGTTCTCCTTGCTGAAGCATTTTTCCACGTCTATATGGAAGTCCATCCAAACGCCACTGACCTGCATGTTCTTCCGGGTGGTGACGCCGTTGGCACCTGGGCACTGAATGCCCTCGTACCTGTCGCTCACGTCCCGTCGCAGGACGAGCTGGCACTGAGTGCCACTCGAATCCGTGACCTGGGCGGTGGCATCCCATTTGACCTCGCTGGGGAAAATGCTCACGAGCAAAGTGTCTTCCAAGGTCAATGATAAGGGGTCGTCCAGTGACCTGAGATTCACCATTTCGCAATCTGTGCGGGTGACAAATGAAGGACAATTCATCAAAATCGGTGAATGGATTTGAAACTCGACTGCTGATTAAATCAGACAATCATTATACAATTAAAATAAAGTTATATAATCAATAGAGTTTTTATTTCGCAATCTGTGTGTGACAGATGAAGAACGGATTATCAATATGCCTAAATGGGAATTGAAATTCAACTTCTGATTAAATCAGACAATGATACAATGAAAATAACGTCATAGAATCATTATAGTTATTTTTTCTACCGATATGAGACTGGGAACTGAAACTCAAGTTCTCATGAAATCACCCAATGATACAATGAAAATAACGTCATAGAATCATTATAGTTTCATTTTCTATCGTTACGAAACTAATAAATAACACGCAGGCCTTTCGAAAGGGGTGAAAATGAAAAAGCTTAACTCACGAAAGTGAAAATAATTTTTTCTATCTTTTTTTTGCTATTTTTTTTTTTACCTCATTCTAAATTTTTTTATTCGACCGTTCCCATGATTACTCCGAGGTAATTGGTTTGGTTAAAAATTAATATAAAAAATGTAAAGTAACATATACCAAAAACGTTGATACTTAAGAAATACAGATAAGAAAAACATGTAGAAACTGCTAAAAATGCATCTTTCCAGTAACCACAAAAATCTCAGTTAATGCAAAAATCAACTGATGCTCTTGAAGCCTAGCTAGACCCACTCCCCGTTTACAGTTCAGCCTATTCCAGTTTCTTGGAGTGTTTTCACACGAAAAATAATTTTATGGCATCTTTGAAAAATTTTCCGGCAAAGCTTGTTGGCAAATTACGGAACATATGTGACAAAATGGAAGTAGCTAATTTTATGGGTCATAAGTGTTTCTGTCTTCGTACACGTAATAACTGAACTGGTAGAAATTTAGTGATATACATATAAATATATACAGTATATATATATATATATATATATATATATATATATATATATATATATATATATATATATATATATATATATATATATATATATATATATATATATATATATATTATAATCATTAAGCTGCAAATGTCGTTCAATATCCAATTCACGCTACTTCGGGAATATCACCGGAGGATTATTATAAGTGAGATAAATGGATTGGCACCAAAGTGTCTCGGACACTCGACACAGTACCCTCAACGTCTCCAGTCGATGGTCAAACCACTTAGCTTAATGATTGTATATAAATAACGGTGATGTGATTAAAAAATCATATATATATGTATATATATACATATATGTATGTATATATATATATATATATATATATATATATATATATATATATATATATATATATATTATACTGTATATATAAATATATATATACATATATAAATATATATATATATATATATATATATATATATATATATATATATAATGTTTGCGTTACAAATCAAGGGTATACTTCACGAACAATGAATTATTGTAATTTTTTTTACATACCTTTTTGGAGTACGAGCATCTACTTTCCCCCAAAGGAGCCACGAAAAAAAGAAAGTTGAAAACAGACTTTCTCTGACGTTAGGAAGCATCATCTTCCCTTTCACTATGCACGGAAAAAGTAGGCTGAGAGTTGGACGAAATGAAATGTCGTCATAAGATTAAAAAAAAAAAAAAAAAAAACTAGGAAGTGAGGTTCATTAACTGTGCTTGTTTTTTTTTTTTCTTTATAGAAATTCAGTAACCCAGTAACACCTTGGAAAACCTGAGGTGGAACGCCCACAGACCCATTTGCCTAACTGAACCCTCAACTTTTATAGCTCGCCCTCAAAAGTCATCCTTGAAGTGGACAATACAGGATGGTGAGTAACAAAACATCCGCTGGTCCGAAGTCTAGAGAGTAAAGGAGGCCTTGTCACGCCCAGCTTTATCCGTGGTAGAGGATTAAACGGCGAGGTGCGTGACGTCACAATGCCCTCAGTCAGGCTCCTTACACCTATACAAATCCTGCCTTTTCTTTTTTTTTTTCCTTTTTTTCAAATACTCTAAACTATTCAATAATTAAATTAATAGTCAGATAAAGATTCTTCATTATACTATGTTAAAAGAAATATTCATAAGAAAGATCATTAGAACATTTTCGCCAAATAACATTAAAACTACAGAAAACATATCCTTTGCTTTCTTCTTTTTTTCCGTTTTTAAAATCCGTTTGGTAAGGAAAATATATAAAAAACTATATTTTATTATGCTAAAGCGAATAATCATAAGGAAACTCTAAAGAACATTCTAAACAATAATATAAATATAAAGTTTCTAGAATCATACCTTCTTGACATCTATCCATAAAATCACATTTCGCACATATTTTAACGGCATGTTACAGATGTCTCTGTTCAAATTTCGAATTTCAAAATGCACAGCAACGAACAAAATATTTTATGGCTTCTGAAGGATGTGACTGCTAATTATATCAGTTAATTTAATGATAGCTCCTCCTGCTGCTGTTAAACATTCCCCCGCCCCCATGGTGAGAATCAAACATCTTATCCATACACTTCAAATGTTCAAGAAACTCTTCACTTGGTTTCATTAATTCACCCTCTTTAAAGCTTATGGCACCAATCCACGTGTCATCACCCTTTGTTACTTTTGTTCCTAAATGTTCAGATTGTGGAAACTTGAGAGCAATGAAACCGCCAACATATCTCAAACCTTCACCTTCTGTGGCATCTGTCAATGTTCGTTCTTCGACTTCCTGGTCTTTGAAATGATCACTTTGATCATCCATACCAAATTCTGGTAAGCACAACAAAATTGCTGGATAAACTGAGCTCTTTCTGAAGAGAATTTACTTCGTCTTCGAACGATGCCTCCTATTTGTCAGGGATGTGGGAAAACAAGCTCCATGTTACATTTTCACTGTTGCAGTTTTCAACATTGCTCTTTGAGCTTACAAGTGTGCTGTCTTTTCCTAAAAAGTGGGTTCTGAGACTGTTTCAATGCAACTGGTGGTGGGTGCTGATAGCACGCTCCCATTTGCCTTATGCAACCAAAAAAGTGCTCCAACCCATCCTGATTTAGTCTGTAAGTTAGAACATACGTCATGCCAAATTTTTCTTTTACCCTTTTCAGGAAGTTAAGACAAAGACGAGCAGGATATAGCCAGACCTTTCTGAAGAGGATAGAGCACTTTACTTTTCATCAATTTCATTTCTCTAGCGGTTTTCCTTATGACTTTCAAGATTTTGTCTTGCGTTTCCAGGTTTAGTCAGTAAGCGTTTCTTGATGATTTTCTATCTATTGGCACTCGCGAATTAAACAAATCAAACCATCTTTCGAAAGCCGAATGAACTGGCTTGTACTTTTCCAGTCCTTACCTTCAAATTTACCTTGGTTGCCTAAGTGATCAATAGATTTATAAGTAGTTTCGGAGAGCAGTTGCACGGCAAGGTTAACTCTCATGCGTTGCATACCTATAGGCCAACATTGATATGTTTTTCGGAAAGTGTATATGCTGTCCGAAGATCACTTTTACTCCTCTTAATTAGTTCTCTAACTGGACCATTGTGAGCGTATGTACCATTAAGCAATATGAAATAGTGGTCAAGAAAGCTACAGTATTTCTAATAAGATTTACTAGGTGTGGAGCATCTGCAAACACGCGTTTCTTTGCTGTTGTCCATTGGATTAATAAAGGACCTTCCTCGTGGAAGCCTTAGGCGAGGTTGTTTTGACGTCACGCTCTCGACCTGCGCAGAAGAGGGCTTATTTTGGGTCAGCGCTGACAAGACCTCCTACAATCTCTGGACCTTGCGCTGGTCGTCAAAACGGTCTGCTTCGGTGTTTTTTTTTGTTTGTGATTCATCGCCGCTAACGGAAATCAAAATAAAACAAGTAAAAAATGCATCAAAGTTTCTTTGGAGCGATCAAGTTTTCTGTATATCGTATAATGCTGTATGAGCCGCGGCCCATGAAACTTTCAGCCACAGCCGGTGGTGGCCTGTTCTATAGCGTTGCCAGAAGCACGATCATAGCTAACTTTAACCTCAAATAAAATAAAAATTACTGAGGCTAGAAGGCTGCAATTTGTTATGTTTGATGAGTGGAGGGTGGATGATCAACATACCAATTTGCAGCCCTGTAGCCTCAGTAGTTTCTAAGATCTGAGGGCGGACAGAAAAAGTGCGGACGGACAGACAAATAGACATCTCAATAGTTTTCTTTTACAGAAAACAAAAAATGACAAAAGACAGGGCGTTAAACTGACCTTTGAGAATGCATTTTCATATATACCTCTTCATGTAGTTAGCTGAGTCTATTGAAAATTGATGTTTTCTCCATTATTTCGAGTTACATTTAGTAAAACTAAAAATTAATTTAATTGTAATTACATAACGCTTTTCATATACTTAGCCGAGACTATTGAAAATTGAAAATTAATGTCTTCTCTGTTATTTCGAGTTAAATATAGTAAAAGTAAGTTTAAAATATATAAATGTAAACACATAACGCTTTTCATATAATTAGCCAAAACTAATGAAAATTTATATATATAAATATTTATATCAATATATATCCAGCATATATATACTATATATATACATACTATATAAATACATATACATATATACATACACATATATATGTATATATATATATATACATATGTTTATAAATTCAGTGTATACATACATATATATGTATATATACTGTATATAAACACAGAAAGAAAAAAATATAAATTTTTTCTCCGTCAGATATGGGTCTAGTTAAGAAATATTCCCACAGGAAGCGATGCTGTCACCCTTTTTGTTTATCACAAAAGTGAACAAAAACAAGAGATTCAAGATAACGGCTTTGTTAAAACTTCGGTCTCGACTAATATGACGAGCGTAGTTTATATCAGAGAACTAAATAGTTACGTAATAGTTATATAAGATTTATAGGACTTATTTATAGGACTTATCTGAATAACTCCTTACAGGAATTGAGTAGGACTTTTTTTGCTAGGCCAACCGTTTTGAGTGTCTTGATTACATTCCTAAAAGAAGTTTGTCTTTTTGTGTTTGTACGATTGTTAAGCCAATAAGAGATTTACAGCAAATCTGTAGTTTAATTTCATACACACACACACACACACACACATATATATATATATATATATATATATATATATATATATATATATATATATATATATATATAATATTTATTTATGTGTGCATGTATGTACACACACATATATATATATATATATATATATATATATATATATATATATATATATATATATATATATATATATATATATATATATACATGATTATTATCACTTTTGTATGATTCATTTATCACACATTACCACAGGTGAAAAATAAGAAACAGGGGGTGTAGGTTGACCGGTTTTGACTTTATTTCCAAGCCACTGACGAAGGACTGATACAGAGTGTGAGAAGTCACAAATATATATACTACAATATACAGTACTGACGAACATACACAACCGTTAGAGACTATATCCCCACTCAGGCCAGTGTCGAGGTAGGGTGGCAAAACTCATTTGGCTAAAAATCACAATAGACTCTCAGGGGACATTGCTGATAAACAGACCATACTCAGATCCACACCTGACAGGTGTCATGGAGGCGGAGTTTGGAAACTCATTAACATTACTACCCTCGTACTGTGTTTACAAATGATAATCCTATTTTCATACGTCTCTACTGCCTACCTTAAAGTTTAAACAATTTACAAATTTCTTTTTGATATTAAAGGATCAAGTTTATACATCCCTTGACTGATATTCATATTATGGTTATAACTTTCTTTATAAAGCTAGATTCAATGATGTTCCTTTCAGTGCATTATTAGAATATACAATCCTTTGCCCCTTCCCAGTTGATAGCATGATTGTTCTCACTAACATGTACAAATATACCACTGTTCCTTGTGCATATCTCACACATTTCTTATGTTGTTCAATTCTTTTTTCCAGTGCTTTCCCGGTTTGGCCAATATAAAAGTTGTCACAAGACTTATTTTTATATACACACCCTTTAGTATTGTCTGGGGAGTTCTTGATAAGTACATTTTTCATTGTTGTATTGTTCTTAAATGGACATTAACACCAAAATTCTTAAGAAGATGAGGGATATCTTTCATATTATTATTATAAGGCAAAACAAGCAAATTTTTTTGTGTCGTAAGGTTCTTTCTGATTTTGATACATAGTCTTTTTTGCTAAATGCACTGTTTAATACACTATCAGCACTGGAAAGGAACATCATTGAATCTAGCTTTATAAAAGTCAGTCATTGTATAAATTGATCCTTTAATATCAAAAAGAAATTTGTAAATTGTTTAAACTTTAAGGTAGGCAGTAGAGATGTATGAAAATAGGATTATCATATTTGTAAACACAGTACCAAACCGCCTTGTTTTGACCAGCAATGTCCCCTGAGAGTCGTGATTTTTAGAAATGAGTCGCCAGCTACCTCGACACTGGCCTGAGTGGGGATATGAGTCTCTAACACGTGTCTGTTCTTGTGTATATATATTTGTGACTTCTCACACTCTGTATCAGTCCTGTCAATGGCTTGCCCTCAGGACCTACTTTTTATTTTTCACCTTTGAATGTGTGATTATATATATATATATATTTTATTTATTTTTTTTTTTAAATGTTCTGCTGTTCGCCCTCTATGCATTTTTATTGTAGGAACATCATTTTAACAAAGACGAGAAGGCGTCTTTTTATCGGCTGGGGTAGTGATGGGTATTTAAAAAAATAACATCTCTTGTAGCATTAGGGACCTAACCCACAGAGAGGGTTTTCACCCAGTAACCTCTAGTAAAAGTGGTCTTAAGCTGTCTTCTGCTTTGTCCTATGCATTCGGCGATGTCTTTGTCAAATTTTCAGATTGCCTGGGGCACAGGGTATGGACGCTACCAACCGCCTTGTTTTGACAGAAGAAGGTCAGAGAGAAATTCGCCAGCTTGCGAGACACGTGTCGGGTGTACTGATTGCTTGTACTTGCATTTTTCACTGATATTAGTGAGCGATACGACGGCTATTATCAAGACTTCTGATCGTCCGTTGTATGCACAGCAACCTACGTCCAAGTTTGAAATTTGCCAAAGTTTCGTCGATTCGCTAACATCTCTGTTTGTATTTCCATTTCTTTGTTTTCCCTCTTCGCCACCGTCTACAATAACCCATGTACCCAGTTTACTTTTATGAAATCTAGATTAAGAATAATTTATATTGCTTAGCAACACTCAACTATTCCCGTGAAGTAATTAGGAATTACTTATTTTCAGCATTTAGGCAGCCTTGTGTCTCGATCCCATTGTTCGGAAGAGGAACAGCCTTTACCAGTACTAACTTGCATATGATATAATCCATTGTGTTAAAACCTTACTGAAGCAAAGGGAAAATTGACTGCGTCCGAAGTGGGGTGATCGTTCAGGAAATTTCCTCGCAAACTGCATAGTCTTTCTGTGTCGGGGTTTTCTTCTCGACTGTCGACCTTATTCAATTAATAATTGTCTGTCTTTGAGGTTAATTTTTTGCTTTAAATGACAGGTTACGTGTGTTCTTGGCACTCAGGGCCTCATAAATTACGTTAATTAAGTAATAAACTCATCAGCCAAGCCCCCACACGTAACAGTGGCGACCTAGCCTAGGATCTAATTAAATTAGAGAGAAAATCTGGAGGAAAAAATTAATTACACATTAATTCCAAAGAGAAAAGTCAGATATTTAATTTAATGTTACTCTTCCAAACAAGGAGACAGCACAAGGCATAACAATAATAAGAATACCAGTTATAATTAAGAAATTAGCGTAGGCAGGAAAGTGTGCATTGAGAGCAGTATAATTCACAATTTGCAAAATCTTAAAAAGAAGCACTTCTGCCGCATTCGGATACCGTGGCTGCACATTCCAGCGGGTAATTGCTAATATTTTGCTATTTTCCCCGGCCAAGGATTAATGCATGATATTGATTTTTAAACGAGTTAACTAGTGTGCGACAATGAATGGAGAAAGTGCGCCTAACGTGTCTCTCGTAGGATAGAGGACCAAATTTGCGGAGTTCGTTGAATTTCAAAATCAGCAACCGCGTTCACCACTACCAAAGGGCCTGTATCGAGCGTGACGGAGTTAATAAAGGTTCATATAGCGGGAATCATATCAAAATCCCGAGACAAACGAATGGCAATAATTAATTTTACCATGATTTGCATTTTTCAGTAACGTAAATTTAGTCCCATCAGGACGTCACGAATCTATTCCCTTGTCTTGGCGGCGGACGGTTAGTTCCTCGCGAGAAAGACAATAACAAAAGAAACAAGCGTAGCATAGTAATTTCGTTCTTCATTCCCTTAACGTAAAATCCTTTGCATTGTTGGTATATTTCGAGTAAATCTGTATTCCTCCATTTGCTTAGTTCGTTTTGTGAGAGGAATTCAGATGCTTTGTGTAATTGACTTGAGAAAAAGTGCACTTCGAAACCAGGGTATTCAGCCGCCGAAGCCGCTTCTAGCCCAGTAGTTTGAATTTGCTTATGCTAACGGGATTCATCCGCCATCTTAAAACCTTTGTTGTTGTGTGACCTGAGCACCCAGTCACTGGTAGCTCTGCCTCCTTGCCACTTTTGGGACTACATCGCAAAATCTTAGCCAGATAGACTTTGACAGATAGAGAATAGGACAGGGTTCCATACAATAGATAAAAACAAGATATAATTTAGTCAGGGAATGATAGTTCTTAGTTAGGAAATATACAGATAACAAGTTCCTATACAAATACCCGATGTACAGAAAAACTCATATAAAGAAAAGAACTTATAATTTTACTCATAACTCCTCAGTGTAAGACGATGTATCTTCAAATAAGAACGCTGCCAGTGTGCACTTATACAAATTTTACTTAAAATTTTCTCAGGCAGCACAAATTGGCTGACTGAATATCTCTCTCTCTCTCTCTCTCTCATATATTCAAGGAAGCATTCACATAGCCTTACCGAGTGGACGTGACCCTCTTCAAGGAAAGAGGGGCTGACACCGGGATAATTGATAACATTAAACCAAATAAAAGAAACACCTCTGTCCCATAAATAGATGAGGACAAATTAAGATTAATTACAGTTATAAACTGTCGGTCACGAGTGAGGCCTTTTATCCAGACCTAAGCAGACAGTAGCCTTTCACCCCCTGCATGAGAAGGGGGTTGTAGTACAGCGGTACTGGGACCAGACACTCACGAGGGCCTTAAAAAGCAACCCCAAATTCACTTTTCCTTCCACAGTGCCACCAATTTGAAGCACTGTCATCAACTGAATTGCTTACATCTCTCTCTCTCTCTCTCTCTCTTACCTTCCCTTTCTCTCTCACTGATTTGTTACACTCTGCTGGGGTAGAGTGCATTTCCTTACATATAGCCTAGTTGGACTCACGCAAAGAGTTCCTAGGAATGCTCTGGCACCATAGTGCAACCAAGCAACCAAAATAGAAAAAGAAAAACCACCAAACCAGACAAAAGGAACACACAAGAAAAGTCCTTCTGGTACCTAACCTGCACCAGTACATAAGGATACTGAGTGCCACCAGTGTGACCTTTACACGGCACACCCAACCACAGTGCCACATTTTGAAAGGGTGCCACATCACTGAAGGGACACCTCCTCGCTGCCCATGTACGTCCAGTCCACCCGGGCAGACACCCTTCCCCACCAGAACCATGGCAGCAGAGAATTATAAAGCCTTCCTGGAGCTGGGGATGGCGGCAGGTCTCACCGGATTGGACCTTGCCACATGGGTCAAGGAGCAAATGAACGACTTGGCCGAGCGAGAGAAGGAAGAAAGACTCGAACGGCGGAATTATGAAGCTGAACAGAGGGCGTATGAAGCCGAAAAGAGGAGGTATGAAGAAGAACGGAGGGCGTATGAAGCTGAACAGAGGCAGTTAGAAGAAGAAAGAGAAGAAAGGAGAAGACAGCATGAGTTAGCCTGCAAGAAGAGTGAGCTAGCTCTCAAGGAAAAGGAGCTCGAGCTGGAAAAAACAAGAAGAGAAAATGACGAAGCTATGGCTAGACAGCAAGCCTCCAGCCCCACACCTGCTGCACCAAATGCTCCAATCTCGAGCATCTATTCCCTCATCCCAAAGTGGACTGAGGACGAGCCAGAAGCATGGCTGGAGGAAATCAAGGCACTCTTCGATAACTACAGCACCACCGAGACAGAGAGGGCCTTAGTACTAGCCAAGCACATGGTGGGAAGAGCTAAGGCAGCGCTTCGCTCACTGGAGAAGAGCCAGAGAGGCAACGTGGTTGAAGTTCGTAGAGTCATCACGAAGGCCTATGAAATAACCCCGGAGAAATGGAGACAGCGGTTCCAAGGTCCTGCCAAGGAAGTTGGCTGGTCCTGGACTGAATGGGCCTGTCACAAGACCCAGTCTGGTCCCCGATGGTTCGACTCCTTGTCTTGCACAATGTTTGGGGACCTCTTCAATCGGACCATGCTGGAAGACTTTTACCAATGTGTGCCTGGGCCCTCTGGTGTATATCTCAATGATAAGCAGCCCACCACACTTATGGAAGCCTGCCGCATGGCTGATTCATGGGAAACCTTCAACCAGTCTTACAGCACATCTCAGAGATGCATCGTGCTGCCAAGTTACCTCTCAAGCTCAACTTGACCAAAGAATGGACTGCCAAGCAAGCCTACATGCACCCATTGTAAGAGGGTGGCGCACGCTGAAGCTGAGTGCCGATACAAGCTAGACACTAACAAGCAGCCTCCTACTACCAGCCATAACTCCTCTCCATCTTCATCCACTCAACCCTCTCCACTAAAAGTTACTGCAGGCCACCGAGCCCCTACAAGAGGCCCGTGCAAATCCTGTGGTGCTGCCAGCCACTACAGTCCCCACCACCAAGTTCGTCAACCTCATTAACACCTCATTCTCTGCGGCCAGGCCGCACAAGATCCTTTACCCCAAGAGACTGGAGACCCAGTTCATCTCAGTGGCCCCTCTTAAGAGCTCTAGCCTGCCCGTGACCCTTCCGGTCACAGTAGACAATGCGGCAGACATTAGCCTGATCTCCAGAGGCCAAGTGCCAGCCGGTGCCATGGTTGATGAGAAAACCCGTTGGGAGATGAAGTGGATAGAGGGCCACACCATTACCATTCCCATGGTCAAGCTCCAGGTTACGACACCTTGGGGCACGCTACCCCACCGCCTTGGCATGGTGGGTGGAATTTGGCCCGAAGTGGACTTCCTGTTGGGTCGGGACCTTCTCTGGGGAAGCCCTTCACCAATGCCACTTTCAACCACGCTACCTCCTCCACGGAGGCCCAAACTGTAGGGGAACCTGATCAAGACAAAACCCCACCTTATGCCCACCAAAGTGGTCAGCGGAAGGGGCACACACTGAACCATTCTTGGCCTAGCCCTCTCCAGTCGCGAAGGGCTGGCCATCAACGAGGTCCTCCCTTTCCTCGAAGAGACGTTCAGGAGAAGCAGTACCACTGCAGGACGTGCAAGTGGACAGGCCACTCCACAAATTGGGAGGCTGCCCAAGTAAGCAATGCCCAGCGAACGCCCCCGAGCAAGACTCTCCGAGAGGCTCTGATCTCCAGCTGGGGCAGGAATCTCTGCCGCAGCCAAATTCAAGCCATCCGCGAGGTATTGTACCTCCAGACCCCTTGTCAGGCATGCCTGACCCTCAACTGCTGCCAGTGCCACTTGCGAGCACTGAGCAGTGCCATGCTCTGTTCGGCATGGACGCGGAGCCATCAATTGAGAAGGACCCTGTGCCGGGTCTAAATCATGAGGCGGATCCTCCTCCGGGAGATTCAGGATTCCCCACACCATTAATCATAGCAACTGGAGAGCCTCCGGTGAACAACACTTCTTCTTCACCAAATCTGTCCCCAGAGGATGAACCTCTGGAGGATCAAACTGTTACACCTTCTCTGGGAGACCAGGAACTGGCTTCCTCGGACGCAGAGGTCGAGATCGCTCTTGCTCCAGTTGTCGCAGCAGCCGGAGTAGGGAGCCCTCCTGTAGCTTATGAAGTTACCCCTGACTTCACGCCTGCTAGCCCTTCTGGCCTTTCCCCAGAGTCGGTGCCCTCATCACCTCCTAGGTCTGACACAGATAGACCTTGGAGGAACCCGAAGAAGAAGAAGAAGGGGCAGAAGAGAGCCCAGTAGTTGCCGAACCATGAGCTCATCCCGGCACTAGTGCCCTCTCAGCACAGTGCCCTACCATCTTAGAGTGATCCTGGCCCCTTGCCCAGAGGAGGTAGCCAGTGTGATCTCTTACTCATACAGTAGCCTAGACCAGATTAAGTACATCAGACTAGTAACCTTGTCCCTTCCATTTACCATCAAGCCACAGTAATCACGTAAGTAGTGTAACTAAAACCAGAAAATCTAAACCATTGTGAAAAGAGCCACTATGCTCATGACATGCATGGCCTAAGACCTCAGTGACGCAAACATTTATCATATGAGGCAAACCTCAAATATTAACCAGTGATTATTAATTGTATTGAAAACAAAAACCTTAATTTAGTTAGGACATTATCCCTTACGTTGGTGCTATAGTTGGGTTAGGATAGGTTAGGCTAAGGAATACCATAGAATGTACCATTAGGCTAGGTCTAAAAACATAACGATTATAGGAGGTAGCATGTAATAACTGTAAGCACCTTCAAGTACAGTTAGACTTCTGTAATATGATGATCAAAGCTCATATCCTATCTAGAGTTAGGTAGATCCGTAGCTAGTCAGGCTGCACGGAACAAATATGCTCAGGGGAGAAGAGTAACCTAATAGAGGCGAACAGCTTGCTTAGTACAGACCTTCACGCCTGAAAGGGAGTGAAGGCTGGGGTAGTGATGGGTATTTCTAAAAATAACGTCTCTTGTAGCATTAGGGACCTAACCCACAGAGAGGGTTTTCACCCAGGAACCTCTAGTATTTCAGCCAGTAACCTCTAGTAAAGGTGGTCTTAAGCTGTCTTCTGCTTTGTCCTATGCATTGGGCGATGTCTTTGTCAAATTTTCAGATTGCCTGGGGCATAGGGTATGGATGCTACCAACCGCCTTGTTTTGACGGAAGGAGGTCAGAGAGAAATTCGCCAGCTTCAGAGAGACATGTGTCATGTGTACTAACTGCTTGTTCTTGCCCTCTTACTTTTTCACTGATATTAGTGAGCCGATATGACGACTATTATCAAGACTTCTGATCGTCCGTTGTATGCTCAGCAACCTACGTCCAAGGTAAGTTTGAAATTTGCCAAAGTTTCATCGATTCGCTAACATCTCTGTCTGTATTTCCATTTCTTTGTTTTCCCTCTCCACCACCGTCTACAATAACCCATGTACCCAGTTTACTTTTATGAAATCTAGATTAAGAATAATTTATATTGCTTAGCAGCACTCAACTATTCCCATGAAGTAATTAGGAATTAGGGAGGGTTAAATAAGTAATTTTCAGCATTTAGGCAGCCTTGTGTCTCAATCCCATTGTTCGGAAGAGGAATAGCCTTTACCAGTACTAACTTGTGTATGATATAGTCCGTTGTGTTAAAACCTTACTGAAGCAAAGGGAAAATTGACTGCATCCGAAGTGGGGCGACTGTTCAGGAAATTTCCTCGCTAACTGCATAGTCTTTCTGTGTTGGGGTTTTCTTCTCGACTGGCGACCTCATTCAATTAATAATTGTCTGTCTTTGAGGTTAATTTTTAGCTTTAAATGACAGGTTATGTGTGTTCTTGGCACTCAGGGCCTCATAAATTATGTTAATTAGGTAATAAACTCATCAGCCAAGCCCCAGACGTAACAATATATATATATATATATATATATATGTGTGTGTGTGTGTGTGTACAGTATATATATATATATATATATATATATATATATATATATATATATATATATATATATATATATATATATATATATATATATATATATATATATATATATATATATATATATATATAACCTTGATTTCTATTGCATACAATTAAACAGGAACCATTTCTATAGATACTAAATAGATATACAATGACTATAAGGATAGCAACTAAGCTATGTTAATGACAGTAGTTATAGCCCAAATCCCATTCGAGCCAGTAAATACAAAGGAAAAATAAAGAAGAAAAAATGTTCAGTAGATGTATGTCCTAACATCCTTAATTCTGCGGAGTCGATCCCAAAGTGAACGGAAGGACTCGGGAGGCCAAGTGATGACAGGAACGGGGGGTATAACCTATCTAGGATCCTCACGGGATCCTGTTCCGATCCTCCACATGCGATCCGTAATCCTTTACCAAGCAAACCTTTGAGTCGTTTACCTTATAACTTCTTTACTCGCTCTCTCTCTCTCTTTCAATTTTGAAAATATCACTAATCCTTTTATGACCTTGTTATGTTGTTGTCAAGGTCTCTCTCTCTCTCTCTCTCTCAGTTACGCAGAAAGTGCCATTAATCCATTTACAATCTTTTCGGGAAGCTGTTGTGATCTGTCTGTCTCTCTCAATTGTGAAAATACCATTCAACCATTTATGATCTTTTTGATAGACGGCTATGGTCTCTCTCTCTCTCTCTCTCTCCAGTTTTCCATTCATTCTCTTTTTGTGATTTTCTCTCCCTGTCTCTCCATTATTCCATTCATTCTCTTTGTGTGATTCTCTTTCTCTCTGTCTCTCCATTATTCCATTCATTCTTTTTTTGCCATTCTCTCTCTCTCTAGGCGAAATTCCCATTAATCATTTCTTATTCTCTTCCTTTTTGCTATTCTCTGTTTCACAGCATTTCTAGATCAGGGTAATCTTGAAGCTTCAAATTTATCCCGTGAATTTGGTAGCTTTTACTCAAAAGTAAATGCAGATTTACCAATTCTTTCACCTGGTATACAGTGGGAAAAAAAGGGGCAAAGAACAATAAAGAGAAAAAGAAAAAGCAAATGAAGGAACAACGATAGAAACTAAAAGAGACAAGATTAAACAGTTAAAGCGTTTTTTCCCATCATTACTTCCTTGTTCTTTAACGTCGTCATCTGTGAGGATTAGTGCGAAGTTTATCTTTCATCAACATTGATAAAGATTACCTGATGGTTATCAGACGTCTTTCGACAGAAATATTATAAATAAAGGGCGCTTTGATATTACGAAGAAAAGAATTAATTCAGTACAGCTTACTTATAATTATTCAATCACCATTCATAAGATTTCCCAATACTTAACAGACCTACTTCGACGGAAAAATTAAAGAAAAAATAATTGATAATATGAAGCGAACATAATTAATTCACAAAGCTTATTTATAACTAGGCAATCAACATTGATAAAGATTTCCTGATACTTATGAGACGTCATACAACAGAAAAATACGGAATAAAAAAATACTTTGATAATATGCATATGAAAATCATTATTTCATAAAGTTTATTATAATTTCGCAATCAACATTCATAAGATTTCCCAATATATACCTAACAGATATATTTCGACAGGAAAACCTTAAAAAAAAAAATTGCTAACACGAAGATGAACATAATTCATTCAGTAAAGCTTGTTTAATATTATGGAAAGCTCCAACACCCAATTTATTTTCTATTCTCTTTCAACTCCTAACTTTTTGTTTTGGCAAAATGGAAGTGACTAAAGCAGAAACGTAGAGATAAACAGTTGATTCAAAATAAAAATAAAATAAAAAATAAACAAATTTAAAAAAGGGGTTGTTTCAATTACAACTCTTTCCCTCCCTATTCCTATGTTTCTTAATCAGGACCCTTTCAGCCATCGGAATATTTTAAAGTATTCCTAAAAGACTAAGGACTGGTTGATTGCCGACAGTCCTCCGATTAGGACCGATTAGAGAGAGAGAGAGAGAGAGAGAGAGAGAGAGAGAGAGAGAGAGAGAGAGAGAGAGAGAGAGAGAGAGAGTCTGCAGCAGTATCACTGCAAAAAGATCAGAAATGGGTTAATGGCATTTTCATAATTGAGAGAGAGAGAGAGAGACTAGCAATATCGTCATGAAAAGATCTTCAATGGATTTATAGTACTCTATTTTCAAGAGAGCGAGAGAGAGAGAGAGAGACTGTAGCAGCATCACGAAAAGATCATACATGGGTTAATGGTATTTTCACAATTGAGAGAGAGAGAGAGAGAGAGAGAGAGAGAGAGAGAGAGAGAGAGAGAGAGAGAGAGAGCTGGAAACATTTAGTTGATGAAGATGGAAAAAAACATAGTGCACATCTCAAAAATGCAAAAAAGATCAGTTAGAGTTTCATTCAACTTTACCATCTATATAGCTGAGAAACTCAAATTCAACATATTCCTATATAATACAATTATTCAACTTTACCATCTATATAGTCGGGTACCTCAAAGTCATTATATTCTTATATAATGTGAAGACCTTATCCCTCTCTTTATTTGGGTAATATTTGCTGTGAATCTCTCTACATGGAAAAAACAATATTCATCGGCAGAGAAATCCATCTGAAAAAATTCAGTAAGAGATCAACTGCAATTTTACCATTATATAGATGACAAACTTGAATTCAGTATATTCCTGTATAATGCAAAACTTTTACCCATCTCTTTGATTTGAATAATATTTACGATAAATCTCTCTAAACGAAAAATAAAATATCCATTGACAGAGAAATTTATAGGAGAGAAGAAACCGCTTTTCCAATCGCCAAAAAAATAAAAATAAAATCCTGACTCACTCCTTATGGGAAGACTTTCTGGAGCCAGGAGAATCCCCCCCCCCCCCAACCACATTTACGGGGAGAATCTTGCCCAGCCACATCCCTTCTATATTTTTTCATTTATATATATTTTTAAAAATAGCTTTCATGGTAATTTTGGTATTGGTAGTAAAAGTTTTTATAGTAGTAGAGTAGGATTACAATGGAATGCATTTGATGAAGATGTAGAACACACTATGTAAGCATTTTCATTCTCAAAGCAGGTTTATATTTGTGTTATAGAGCAATACGTATAAAGATAGTGGCAGTAGTAGTGACAGCATTAGTAGTAGTAACAGTAGTAGCAGTAGTAGTAGTAGTATTAGAGCAAGATGGCAATGGAATGTATGGGATGAAGATGTAGAATGCACTATGTATGCAAATTTGTCCTCAGACTGGACTTTTATTTGTGTTATAGTGCGATAAATATAAAGACAGTAGTAGTAGTAGTAGTAGTAGTAGTAGTAGTAGTAGTACGATTGCAAAAGATGTATGGGATGAAGATGTGGAATACATTATGTAGGGAAATTTGTCCGCAGAGGTTTTTATTTGTATTAGAGAGCATAAGTATAAAGATAGTAGTAGTAGTACAGTAACAGTAGCAGTAGGAAAATACGACTGCAAAGGAATGCATGGAATGAAATGTATAATAAACTATGTACTGTAAGTATATTTATCCTCAAAGTAAGTTTATAATTACGCCATACAGAAATAAGTGCATAACAGATTTATTATAATAATCCTCTTTTAATTTTACTACAAAACTTTAAGTTAATAAGGAGTAGCACAGGTGACGTCATCTCATTCAAAGGTGGCTGTTCATATTTAAAGATATTCATTGTGTATAAGAGTAAGTTTAAACTTTCAGGAATCCTAGCCATGTTTTGACTTAGCTCTTGTTTTCTACAAAGAATTAGGAACAATCCTTATTGATGTTTGTCACTTAAGGTCAGACACCTGAACTATCCATAAGATAATTACCTCGTGAATCTATCTATATATATATATATATATATATATATATATATATATATATATATATATTTTTTTTATATACAGTATATATGTACATAAATATGTATATACAGTATACACACACACACACACACACACACATATATATATATATATATATATATATATTTATAAACATGTAAATTACCAATTATACAATTATTCAATAATGATGAATTATACAAGATTCACTAAGAAAGGAAAACCTGTTATGCGCTAAAAATGCATAGCAACATCACCTTCACTGCACGACTCATCATAAATCATCTGAAAAATTAATTCGTTCTTTTCATATGAATATAAACATAAACAAGTTCAATTTCAAAAAGCAAATTTTCTTGTGAAGTCAGTAATTGCTTGCATTTGCTACCAGATAATAACCTGACAAGAGAAGGGGGAAGCTGTTGTCATTTCACCTAACTTATTTCCTGTCTTCATTTGGCTCTCACTTTTCTGTTTAAGTTTTTCCATGGTTACTTTCTATACTTTTTTTTATCTTCCTTTTATTCGAGGGACGCTTCAAGATGACGATTATCATATTCTTATATTTCATAAGTTTTATCGTAATTTATTTATTTTTTTTTTTTTGTAATCGAGTGCGTTTTCTTTTTTGGGGGGGTGAGGGGCGGGTGAGAAAGTCGTGGGTTTTAAGTATATCGAATTCTCGAAAAACTTTGAACATATCCCAGTTCTCAAGTTTTTCCTCTGTTCCATTTTAGAGTGAAAATAGTCATTCCCACAAATGACAAAAAATAACTAAACACACAGTCCCTCTGTGTATTTACCTAATGGGTGTAACAATGGAATGATTTGCCAATTTAGAAAGTACCTATATCATATTAATTTTCCACTTTCGTTTTCATTTCCCGTCCTTCTTATACCAAGTTATGTGAAGCCCTATAATTCTTCTACTCCCCTCTACCACTTTTAAGCTTAGAAATAAAAAAAAAGACTATTCCTTTCATTCATTCCCTTAATTATGCATTCGTGGAGTCATTGATACCTTTCTTTTCTTTAAATAATCTAAGATTCGACACTTTTCTCATTCTAGCTACAACCAAAACATTGACTTTAAAACACCTAATTGAAGCCAATCTCCCAGTCCTGCCTTCATCCAAACAGTAACCTAGTTTTAATTAACTCACCTTCTGACTCACCTTTCCGACTGACTTATTTCTGTTTATTTCTATTCTTCTCTCTCCATCCCACAAATGGTCAGTCTTTTTTTCCTCTAGAAGCTTTGTAAATTAAGTTGTTATGTATGAATGTTAGCTGGCTTTGTTTTTTTATCCTCCTGGCTTCCTCTCAGTAGCATTAACATTCAAAGACATCATTTTAATGTTATAATTAGTATTACTCTACTTTGCTAAGAATAGTTCATATATATATTTCAGGTGTTTATATACTTTCAGTGTCCTAATTACATTTTAGGTGCTTGAAAATATAAAAAACTATTTTGCACATCAGCTACAAAACTTTTTGTACATTAACTACCAAAACTATTTTGTACATTAACTAAAAAACTAGTCTGAACATTAATCACAAAACTATTTTGTACATTATCTACAAAACTACTCTATACATTAACTACAACACTATTTTGAACATTAATCACAGAACTATTTTGTACATTAACTACAAAACTATTCTATACATTAAATACAAAACTATTTTGTACATTAACTACAAAAGTATTTGGAACATTAATCACAAAAATATTTTGTAAATTAACTTCACAACTATTT
This sequence comes from Macrobrachium rosenbergii, assembly GCF_040412425.1. Classification (NCBI taxonomy): domain Eukaryota; kingdom Metazoa; phylum Arthropoda; class Malacostraca; order Decapoda; family Palaemonidae; genus Macrobrachium; species Macrobrachium rosenbergii. The sequence goes on from NC_089746.1 coordinate 14,915,563, forward strand.
TGAATATTATCTACAAAACTGTTTTGTACATTAACTACAAAACTATTTTGTTCTATACACTAGAAAGTCACTAGTTTAAAAATACCCACTTGAAATATGCCACTAACTACAAGAAATAAAAATACATCCAGTTCTTCAAGTATGTGCATTCATACTGCTCAAGCAAGTATGCAGATATTTTCCAGCTGATACATACTGCAGATCAGTTGGTAACAGATGACAGTAGATATCAGTGAAATGACCTGTGACAATTTATGTTTGTTCCAGATGAAAGTTCGACGCTTCGTATAAACTGTTTTCACTTTCGTGACTGGTCAGCGTGTTCACGAATGCCCCTACTTCCACGTATTCGTACACGGCTGATTCATGATGCCTGCCTTGGTGATTCGCGGCCTGTGAGGTGGAAGGGGCAGTCGCCACCTCTTCCTGGACGGTGGAAGAAGGTCGTCTCTTGGCACAGTAGATTATTATCACGAACATGGCTAAAATAACACCCAATAATGCGATGACAATCATCTTGAGATCGAGGGCTGAAAGCGGAGGGAGAATGATTGATTGATTATAGCTACTAAAATTGGCGTCATAAATAAAAAAAATAAAAAGGAAACTAAAATATACGTATATATATAAATAACTTTAAAAGCAGTTTTAAATGACAAATATCTAATGGGAAAACTGCTGCATACAGATTTTGCAATGTCTCGTGGATCTGATTTCGACTGAGGATGTCTGTAAGTTATTGAATAATTTACCTTCCGCTACAAAGGAACTCATTCGAGTGACTGAGAAATTACAGTACAGACTCAACGGCATCCAGATGTACATTCTGTTCGATAAAATTAATAATAATAATAATAATAATAATAATAATAATAATAATAATAATAATAATAATAATAATAATAATAATAATAATTACCATCTCAATAATCATAAAATAATGATGATAACAGATAATTGCTACCGCTGATGTGCTGTTTGGTTGTATTTACACACAAATAGAATAACAAGCAGAAACAAGAGAGAGAGAGAGAGAGAGAGAGAGAGAGAGAGAGAGAGAGAGAGAGAATAGATCAATTTAACAAAAGCCGTGCATAAGACGAAAACGAGAGAGAGAGAGAGAGAGAGAGAGAGAGAGAAATTTATTTAATAACAGCCATACATAAAAAGAATAAGATAAACAAGAGAGAGAGAGAGAGAGAGAGAATTTATTTAATAAAAGCCATATATAAAAATAAAATGATAAAGAAGAGAGAGAAAAAATGATCAACTGCCCTGTTAGTTCACGCCTCACCTTTTCTGCCACCTCTCGGGTCACACCAGGTCAGAAGCCCTCTACCTGTCAACTTGACGGATTCAATAAAAAAATCTTTCCTCTGGCATAGTTCTTTGTGAGATTCCCTACCGTCAACATGCACCTGTGAAAGGGAAGATGATAGTGTTATTATTATTATTATTATTATTCACAAGATGAACCCTATTCTTATGAAACAAGACCACCAAAGGAGCCACTGACTTGAAATTCAAGCTTCCAAAGAATATGGTGTTTATTATTATTATTATATTATTCAGAAGATGAACCCTATTCATATGGAACAAGCCCATCACAGGAGCCACTGACTTGAATTTCAAGCTTCCAAAGTGTAATGATAGCTAGGAGAATATTGATTATGAATAGTGTAAATATAAGAGAGAGAAAAAGAAATGTGAGAGCACCAGTGAGAGAGAGAGAGAGAGAGAGAGAGAGAGAGAGAGAGAGAGAGAGAGAGAATGAAATAATAAGGAAACGAGAGAGAAAGGGAGTAACAACACTTCCTGTGTCACGATTAGAAAAGCAAAACATGGGCACGAGTTTAATCTAAGACAATCGTAACAAGAATATTTACCCGTCTCACCTGTGAACTTACCTTTCAACTTTTGCCGGGAACTAAAGACTTCTGGTGACGTCATTAGTCCCACCTACGAAGGAGGGATTAATTCATCCAATTACACCCAAAGGGACGTTGTTAGATAAGTTCCAACCACTTAGGACGTCTAACAAGGCAGGACAAGAAGCAATGGTCCGCCCACTGTGTGATGGGTATTTCCTTTGAAGAACCTTCAAAAGGCAAGGAAGGAAGGAAGACAAGCAGAACATAAAAGAACAGAACAGATAGAAAAGAAGCAAATCAGAGGAGTGAAGTCAAGAGCCTCACCAGTTGTGGGCTGAGAAGAAAGCAAGGCTCGTACTTCGATTCATATTCACACTACTTAACTTGTATATATATTAACTTGTATATGTACAGTGTTATTTTTACTAGTGTGATATTCCCATGTGCGACAAAACATTCCCGTTAGAGCTATCAACACACATCCAAAACAGATTTCTATATACAATCTGTTAAAACAGGTGAGTGCATTTCACATGCACAACAAACATTCTCATTAAAAATCAACACTACTGGTGAAATCTAAGAAGAAGACGAATCCCCGATGGTTGGTGAAGAAAGAGAAGGAAAGTTTTAGTCAAGGCACGCGGGATACGACGTGTCTACAGCAAACTACAGTGTTGGTCGCGGAAAGGAAAAGTGAAAAAGTTCCAGAGAAAACAGTGGTAACAAGCAACAGTTAAACAGAACAACAACACAAATAAGTAAGTCGTGATTGGAAAGTTTATTTTATTCTTTCTCTCTATGAGTGTGTGAAAAATTTTTTTTTTATGTTCTCTCTCTCAGAAAATATAAAACTTTTATAATTCTCTCTCAAAATATTTTTTTTCTTGTTATATTTTTTGATGTTTGATAAATAGAAATCTTTAATAACATAACATTCTTTTGATGAAATATTTTTTGAATACTGTTGTGTATTTGTGTATAAAATGTTTTATGAATTTTAGCATATTGATAATATTCAGGATTCGTTTGATGTATTGTTGAATGCTATTAGAAATAGACATTACAATTTAAGACCAACAACAGTTAGCCTTAGTTGAGTTCCAGTGCCAAGTTCACAAATATCATTAACTCAAGAAAATACTACACTAATAACACGAATAGCAATAGTGATAATAATACTAGTAATAATAACACATTTCAATTTAGAACAATGACACAAGCAGCGATCATTACACAAGCCACACAATTCTGTGGAAGAGTTGAAAGTTCAAATCCTAACAAAAAATAGGCTAAAATCATATTCTGTGAACCAGTGGCTAGCTGATGCAGACAGTCTCATATCTACAGGGGGAATAACAAGTGAAAGAGCTAAAATTGACGAAGCCTTGCTTCTCCTTAGTTCAGAAAGTGGTGATGCACATAGAACTTTGAATTCAGTTAGATTCCGCAAAATAACCACATACACTGAATTAAAAGAATTTGTTTATCAATCTGGGAACCAGTAAGTCACAGTGATGCATTATATAATATTAATAAATTCCTTACCCAGCATTATGACGGAGAATCCATAGCAAATCTTCACACGCATGTTGAAGAATCGACACACAAAATAATAGAAGACTTAAGGAAAACAAACATCACCATAGGAAATAAGAATGATTTTGGTGATGAAGAAAACGATTTAGTTAGTTTAAAATAATGGTTTTGAATTACTTGTCATTTGGAACGATGTATAATGCACTCGTAGAAAAAGAAAGAAAGCTTTCAAGAAAGTTAAAATTGATCCTAAAAGTGATAGCCTTACAGCTTCAATATCAATGAGGCAAGAAATCCAGAAGAAAGAGATAGATTTTTCTAAGGAATTTATAGCGGTAACAGAAACACAAAATGAAAGGAAAGGCAGAAATATCCATGATTCATATAAAAGAAACAACAAGTATAATGATAATTCCAGACAAGTAGGGAATAGACAAACTTCCTTTCAAAAGAAATATGCACAAAATACTAGGAAAAAATGGAATCCAAACCTGAAAGGAGGACAGACTCAATCGAGGAATGGACCATTCCTCGGTCCACCCATAAGATATCATAATGGTCAATATTCAAACACAAATAATTCAAAACCAGAGAATAATTGAGCTCAAGAAGCTAGATCAAAAATAACCTGTGAAAACTGCGGGTATACCAATCATTCCACTAATGAATGCAGAAAGCCTAGAATCTGTGCAGTTTGCAAAAAGATCGGGCATTTAACTAAAAACTGTTGGTTTAATAATAAGGAAGTCAATAGAAAGGTAATAGTGACAGTCGCTCAAATATAAATAAATCATCCAGTCAGTGACAATTAACCCCTTTACAGAGAAAAGAAAGTTAATCCCTTCAAGGTGACGAAAGAGAAAAAGGAGAAACAGTTACAATGGGAAATATGTGAATTTTATGAAATAAATAAGTGTCAAATAACCGCTTATAAACCAAGTTCTAATGGAGCAGTAGAACGAACTAATCGTAAAATAAAGGATATCCTGAAAACTTTAGTGAGCCCACGGACAGAAGATTGGGACTTAGCAATAGAAGACGTACACTTCACACTGAATAATACTGCAAATGAGACAATAGGAGAATCCCCACATTATTTGCTATATGGTTATCAGAAAAGAATGCCTAACACATTATTAGACGATGAAACACCACCCAGACATACTTATAACTATGATAACTATGTTGCATGAAAAACCAGACATACTTACGAGACAATCATGAAAACAAGAGCAAAATTAAAAGAGGTTCATAACACTCATGCCAAATATTATGATAAAAGTACCATTAAACCAGACATTGCAGTAGGTACTCAAATTTATGTACAAAATCATGTTCAAGAAGGGCCAAATATAAAGGTTTCTCCCAAGTTCACTGGACCATATAGAGTTGTAGAAGTGTTAAAATTAAACAAATACAGAGTAATTAAGGAAAGTGATCTAAAGGAAAAAGTAGTTCACTGGAATCATATAAAAGTGGTAATAACAGATCCATGGCCCACTGAAGTTATAGATAACATAAGACATAATAATGCTGTAGATAATGTTGCAAACAAAAAATATATAATCTACGAAACAGACAGAGTTAAATATGTATATGTGTATATTTTGGTGTTGGACTGAAAACATCATCATAAATATAATGTATGTAGCGAAACCTATATATATAAAGAAAATCTGATAAAAGTCTATTCCTACAGATGCAAAAAAGCGGCTCATCACAGCATTAGTCATCATTGGACTCATCTCCTCAGAGGTGGAGATAAGAAAGGGATCATTGTTAAAGCGACATGGACAAGTCAAAATGATCAAAGACTTAGGGATCATTAGTATAGACATAACCACAGTGTTAAATAGTGAGAAAACATTAAATGCAATTCAAAGGGACATTAAATCAATCCTACAGAAGGGTGACAATAACAGCGTTATTCACTTATTAGAAAAATTAAACAAAGAAATAGAAAGTACAGTGAACAAAAGATCAAAGAGATCCCTCTTACCCTTCATTGGAACTGCTTTGAACACATTGTTTGGAGTTGTTACCGAAGCAAATGTAGAACAGGAAAAAGAAAGAATAGACAGACTGGAAAAATGGGCAGCAGCAAGAGGGACAGTGACAAATAAAGTGATTACATCATACAATCAAAATGCAGAACAAACAGAAAAACTGAAAAATTTTATAAATCAAGTCAATCAGAAAGTAACAAAAGATCTGAATAAGTTGGAAAACATACAGTTTTTAATTACATTTGCTCTAGAAAGTGAAGTAATATTACAGGAACATAAAAACATTAAATGCCATTTTGCTTGCTTATAAAGATATTTTCAGCCCAACACTAATCACTCCTAAAGAATTAGAAGACATTATTAAGTTTTGCATCATGGAAAAACACTTTCAGCCACTTGTGGAAGATGTATTCATGTACTACAATTTAATAAGTGCCAGAGTGCTTTATGATAAAATTATTTTAGTTGTACCTTTCAATACTAGGATCACAAACACATTAATCACTGTGTACCCATTTCCTACGATTGTTAATGAACAAACAATCATTCAAAAGGGAACAGTCAGGCATTTTGTATTAGAAGAACACGCTCTAATATTGTCATTCTTCACTGATAAACAATTCAATGAGTGTATTCTGTTAAAAGAACAAGAATATATATGTAATTTTGATAACCTGTATAAGAATACTAATGCTTATCCCTGTATTCAAGAAATTGTGTTAAACCAAAACCAAGAAAAAGATGTATGTACCACAAACTATGATAAACCTTTTGAAGCACTTATGATTGATCAAGAAACCTTTGTATTTTCACTAAATACTGTTGTAGCTAAAATTAAATGTCACAACATTGGCACAGAAATAAAGTTTGAAAATGTTAAACCTTTTACAACATCATGTCAGTTAGTGATAGCAAACCAATTATATTATGAACCCCATCTTTTCACAACATAAATTCAACAAACATGTGCCACATAAGAATTACTCTTATAAAATAGATGAATTTAAGTTGTCTCAGTTAGAATTAAAGAAGCTTGAAAATTTGAACTATGCTGATGAATATTTCTACTATAAAGAAACTGTCACACCAATTTTACCATTTTACCGTTAGTAAATCTAGTGGTAAAAGTGATAACTGTTATTTTGTTTATCCTGGTGGTGTGAAATCTTATTATCAGAAAAATACAAGGGATATTGACAGAACGCAATAATAACAATAATTGACAATTGATGTTAACATGATAATAATTTCATATGTTTATTGTTCATATGTTCATTTAATATACTTATGAATTAATATACTTATGATTGGATATGTCCGGTATTTTAATGATTATTTTTTTAGAATGTTTTAATGGACTTATATCTTTTTCTCCAAATTGGAGAAACAATTTTTATCATGTACATTATTACATTTTATTGCCAATTTAATTATAACTATTGTATCCATTTTATTATGTTTAATTAAACATTGAAGACAATGTTTAGTAGGTGACCGAGTGATGTAATGATAGCTAGGAGAATATTAATTGTGAATAGCGTAAATATAAGAAAGAGAAAAAGAAAAGAGAGAGAGAGAGAGAGAGAGAGAGAGAGAGAGAGAGAGAGAGAGAGAGAGAGAGAGAGAGAGAGAGAATTAAATAATAAGTAAATGAGAGAGAGAGCGAGTAACAACGCTTCCTGTGTCATGATTAGAAAAGCAAAACACAGGCGTGAGTTTAATCTAAGGTAATGGTAACAAGAATGTTTACCTGTCTCACCTGTGAGCTTACCTTTCAACTTTCACTAGAAATTAAAGACTTCCGGTGACGTCGTTAGTCCCACCTACGAAGGGGGTATTAATTCATCTAATTACACCCAAAGGGACGTTGTTAGATAAGTTCCATCCACTTAGGACGTCTAAGAAGGCGGGACAAGAAGCAATGGTCCGCCCATTGTGGGATGGGCATTTCCTTTGAAAAACCTTCAAAAGGCAAGGAAGGAAGGAAGACAAGCAGAACAGAAAAGAACAGAGCAGATAGAAAAGAAGCAGATAGAAGAGGGAGAAGCAGAGAAGTGAAGTCGAGAGCCTCACCAGTTGTGGGGTGAGAAGTAAGCAAGGCCCTTACTTTGATTCATGATTATACTACTTAACTTGTAATATATTAACTTGTATATGTACAGAGTTATTTTTAATAGTGTGATATGAAGTAAGAAAACAACGCTGTGTCTTCCTAAGCCTCCTGGGACTCAAACATTACTACAACTAATAACAAACAAAGCTAGAAACGAACTACAACAATAAATAAAGAGAACAACATCATAAAATTTCAAGGTGGTAAAAACATTAACAAAAGGTGCTAACAACATTACAAAGAATATGGTGTTCATTATAATTATTATTATATTAGTAAGAAGATGAAGAACCCTATTCATATGGAACAAGCCCACCACAGGGTCCATTGACTTGAAATTAAAGCTTCCAAAGAATATGGTGTTCATTATTATTATTATTATTATTATTATTATTATTATTATTATTATTATTATTCAAAGATGAACCCTATTCATATGGAACAAGCCCGCCAAAGGGGCAACTGACTCGAAATTCAAGCCTCCAAAGAATATGATGTTCATTCGAAAGAAGTAACAGTAGGTAATGGGAAATACAGAAGAGGAGACCAGGTATTAGGAATACAGATAAATAAATAAATAAAAATGCAAGAAAATTATCAAAATACAAGTAGAATTGTATTTGGGTAGTAATGCATTGCATCTTCGCTTGAACTTGTGAAGTTCCAATTGCACGACATCCTCAGGGAGGAGGCTGTTCCACAGTCCAACGGCGTAAGGAATAAAGGCCCTCTGGAACTTAGAAGTTCAACAGCGAGGCACATTTACTGCATATTGGCGCTGCTGTCCAGTGAATCTGGTAGCTTTCGGCAGGTAAAGGGGATCAGGGATCAATTGCGAATGTGAAAGATCTCTGTTAAAATAAAACTTACGAAAAATTGACAAACAAGAGACCATCTGTCCATGGTCCAAGTCATATAATGTGGTAAATTAACAAATATCTGAGTTCTTGGTCAGTCAGATAGTCAGTTTTTATTCCATTATAGTTGGGAGCTTCAGATTATGTGAAACACTACCCTCCAACTACTACCCTCTTCTCCCTAATCCCCCCCACCCTTAGGTCCCTGATCAAGTACTAGACCTACCTTCACCCAACCGCTATCATGTTCCAAGGTGATGTTAAACCAAGGGCCGTTGTACACCTGGAGACTGCTCTTGTTAACCTTCAGATCACAACCACCTGCAGATATGTGCACCTCTTGAAATGAATCGGCAGGTTTGAGGAAAAACACGTTTCGTTTGTAAGCCATATTCTTTTTAAGTGTTCCTGATGTCTGCAGGCAGTCTGTACAATAAATAAATAAATAAATAAATAAATAAATAAATAAATAAATAAATAAATAAATAAATAAAAAATAATCTTATCGCTTTGTATTAACAGCAGAGAGAAATATTTGTATTGAGGAATAATCACCCATGTTTATCCTATTCATAAATATAGAAAATAACTCATTCTATTCAGTAAACGTCAGATAATGAGGCCACATTAAACTTCATGACCTAGCCCAGGACAGTCCCATACTCATGACCAATGTGGGTCATGTTAAATATATTTATAGCTTGATAAATTCGAACAATCAAATGGATTTTACCTCAGAGCTACAT